>NC_092582.1:2545000-2727500 GCF_037975245.1 Apostichopus japonicus
ATGCGATTGACTAGAAAGAGATATTGGAACCATGTTGGAGCATGGAGGATTATAGGATCAGACTTTAGCTAAGCTCGTCCATGGTAATTCTTCGTAAAATACTCCTATACTTTGATGTCGATTTCTTTAGAAATGGTGATCTTGTCACTACGTTCGATGAAGTGTGTATACCTTATGGGTGTCGGAGCCCCACACACGCACAAGCACAGTGTTGTAACTTGAAAGAACTTGATATAGTAGTATACCCGTGTGTACTTTTATTAACATCCGGGTTTTTGTGACTGGCACAAAACTTTCTCGGTGGGTAACAACAAACAGCGCCGCCGATTTCTTCTACGCGAGCCCGTCTTTAAACCTCTGACCTTGTGCATTTCTTACAGGATTCCAAACACTATGATGACTTTGTTCTGGGCTCTGTTTGGCCTACCTGATCTGGATATTTTGGATTTAAAAGGAACCGATAAAGCCTTCACCGAAACAGTGGGCCTATTGTTGTACGCAGCATATCACGTCATTGCTATTGTAGTACTTCTCAACGTACTCATTGCTATGATGAGCAGCACATACACAAGAATAGAGGTAAATTATTCATGATTTTCTTCTTTTTTTTTTTGTATGATAATGATGGATTTCTTTCCAACACTTCGAGCGCGAAAATTCACAAACGTAACTATATAATATTCTTACTAGTCTGAAAAATAATTTGGTAAGATTTTTTTTTTAATTATTATTTGTTTTAAGTAGGTTCAAGTTGGTCGAAAATATGACTCTTATAGGTGACATAAATGTTCACTTATTTTCTAGTGTCGGAATAAATTAATCACAAATACGGGCATCGAGGCTCACGTGACTGGTGCTACCCAATCCAGTCCAGTATCTGAATAACTTTATATTGAAGTTTTGATATGTAATTCCCAACATAAAGCTCATGTTGTTGGTTCACTAACCATAAATACAGCTCAGGATAACTGCCATGCTAAGCATGTGTCACCATGAAGAAATTGTAACACATGTATAGACTACAAGGTCGCTAACAAATCACTTTATTTGAAGATATCTGAATCTAGTAAATATTCATATTTAAGGGTTTTTTTTTTACTTTATGTGTTTCAAGCAAACCTTTGTCTTGTATGGGGTAGAGGAGGTGCGGTTGTGAAAGTGTGGACGATTTAACAACAAATAAAGGCATACAAGAAGCATAAATTGTCCTGGTTTGAATTAAAGCAGCGAAATAATTTAAGATTATACCAAGTATGATGTGATCTCGATAGAAAAGTTCGGTTCGAACTTTTCCAACCACCGAACTTAGATTGGAGTCAAAAGACCGACCGTTCTAAAAAAATATATGGACGACATATGAAGTTTTACTAATTTCTTGTTCATTGTTTTGTAATTTCTTGTTTCATTCTGCCATGTGACATTTATAAACAAATTTTGTTATTGTTTTTCCTTTCCTTTTTTTTTTTGTTAATAGGAAGATGCAGATATCCAATGGAAGTTTTCTAGATCCAGACTTTGGATGAGTTATTTCGAGGGACGTGGTACTATGCCGCCGCCATTTAACCTTATACCAACTCCTAAATCCTTTTATTACTTCATCAAATGGATATTGCACACTATAAACGGTGATTCTTACAAACTAAAAATGAAGGTGCGTATGACTTATAAGGTTGATATAGGCCTATGTATGTATATATATATATATATTTATATATATATATATATATATATATTTATATATATATATTGAATATGAATGTGAAGTGTCTATCAATATTTCTTCATTTCAGGGGAAGCTATGCCTCGATCTATCTATACAATCCCGATTTTTCTTCAAACCTTTGAAAGTATTCTTTGATGTTCCTAATGCTATAATCCATCAAAAAAAATTTTGGGTTGAGATGGGTATAGCCATTGGATACCTGCTGATGTCTGTGTTGACATTAACAGAAATCAACAACAAACAAGAATAGTAGCGTGTGTTCAAAAACCCCTTTGGGAAATAATGAGGGCGCTCTTGCCTTTTCCTCTTATGTCCGCGCTGATTCTTGCCCACACTACACACGCTGATCCATCGTTTTAATTCGCTGTCTGCCTTTTCTTCTTCATCTTCTTCTTCTTCTTTCAGGAGAGGAACAAGGCGTTCAGAGAGGAAAGAGAGAAGCAGTACAGGGTTAGTTGTACTTTTATTTCAATCCGTTTTGGATTTTATTCACCTTAAATTTATGATTTGGTGACTGGAGTCAAGAACATGGATCCTCCCAACAAAGGATACTCCCAAAAAAATCATCATTAACATAATTGTGATGCATATTCATGTGTGTTCACTGCAATGTCGAAGACTTGTGCAAGTCTATAACGACAACTAATTACAGGATAGCCCTTGTTTTAACGTTTTGTCTGTATTCAATTAAAACCTAATTTTCACGTTCAATTACCAGCGCTGTTTCAATTGGTTTTTTGGGTTTTTTTTTTTGCAATGATGTAATTGAAAAATGAAAGTTTTAGGCAGTAGCTAGGCCAATGTGTATTATTCACCATGGTATTAATCCATGTGTATTATTGTGTATTATTGTGTATCACATGTTATTCTTTGACCCTACAATCGGAAATGAAATACGGACAGGAAGCAATCCACACTCATACGTTTCACTTCCTTGTATAGCATTAAAAACTAAGTGGATAAACTTCCCAATTCGTAGTTTGTTTTATGGTTTCTTGCTAGTCTTTGGTCTTTTGTGATAATAATTGTGATATGATAACTTGAATGTTGTCTCATCTCGCTTTATTTTATTATTTTTTTTATCATATCGCTTCATCCAGGAGACGATGGGTCGATTGGTCAAGCGGTACATCTTCGACGCCAAACGAGACGACGACGAAAACAACCAGGAGCAATGGGTGAATCGTCTGAAGCAGGACATCTCAGGTTTCAAGTACGAGATGTTCGAAGCTCTGTCAGGGATGGACCGCAAAATGCAGGACATGGAACATAAAATCGAGGACGGTGTCAACCCCATGGGGACAGAGGTCATGCATAAAATGAACGACGTCATACGGAAACCCCTCTCCCGACCAGATAGCATGCAGTCGGTTAAGTCAGGTCTCTCTGATGCTTGCATCTCGCCCTCTCAGGACATTTTGAATGACGAGACTTCCCCGTTATGGGAAGAGTTCGATCCCGTGGTCTCGGGGAATAATCGCAACCCTCGGGGTTTAATGAAACCTGACTCTAGTTACAATATCGCTGGTTACATGTATCCCCCTGAATGGGAGAAAGGGGGACCAATTCGTTATATCGACGAGGATGGAGATCTTCTTGACCAGAGGGGTTTCACTTACCCCAGAAGAGGAAGCAGTAAGAAGAGGAAGTCTGGCAACCATTTGGGTAACCATATTGGCCCTGCAAGTATAAAGCGAAAAAGCCTCAAGGAAAACAATACAAAGGTCTGACCTTTGACCAAGAATAATACCAGTGTGTCTTGCTTTGCATAACAATTAACTCACGTGATTGTTCTGCAATTGATAACAAGCGAGGTCAAACGAACTATTACATCAACACTCCATCGTAGGAGTGAAAGAGTAAAGTTTGTCGAAATGTGTTTTTTGTCTTCTTCTTCTTATTATTTTCTTTTTTTCTTTGGTAAAAAATGGAAGAAATAATGGATAAGACCATGCCGTTCAACGAAAAGAAGAGTTACAGAAACTAATTTGACTATCAATTGGGAGAAATGTTCACCGTCAAGAGAAGATTGACCAACATTCTGAAAAGGTTACAATGGACACCAAAGCATGGCATGGTTAAAGGAATGAGTCAACTTAACAGAAAAGTGTTGACAAATATATTATATCAGTTTACTCAATTATAAACAACTTTTACTAGTCGATAGTCTGGTTCAGGAGGATGAGGCATAACAGTCATTCTAATTCGCATGCAAACAATATCAATGTATGCTGTTAAAAAAACAAAACAATCGAAATTGTATCGAACATCGCCATACTCATCACTCTTCCACTACAAACATGACAATTGTTGGACAAAAGCCATAATTATGAATTCAGTAGATTTGTTAGTATTTTTTTTTTTGACGATTCACTTTGATGTGGTGATTGGCTTTCCATAATTATTTATAATTTCAGATTGTTTGTGTTTTTTTCTCATTTATTTCATTTACTTCTTTTTCAATTTCTTCTTACATCATTTTCTTGTCATCTATAGAATCGGTATATATATATATATATACATTATATATATATATATATATATATATATATATATTCAAAATAAACAAATGTTTAAGATTTCATCTTTCTTTTTGTGCACGTATAGGTATATTTGGTCCGAATATGTTCCGTTTTAGTCCAATTTTAGTGAATAAAATGATAACAAAAACCATAAATACAGGGTAAGAAAAATGTATCGAAATTAAGAGAAAATATCTCTCAACTGAACAGAATAGGAAAAAGTAATCTCCCTTAATAATTTTTTTTTAGTTAATAATACGAGGTGTGTTTAAGCTAGACAGAATTATATTCTAGTAATTTACGTAAGCAACCTTTTTCATAATTAAACAATAGGTCATTGTATTTAAACATTCAGTTTTACTTTTTGTTTCACTGCTGCGTGAAACAATGAATATGCAATGCATAAGCATTCTTTTTTTATAAATTAAATAAATATGTTTAAAGTTTTAGGAAACATTTAATTTGGAAGTGTATTCACTCTATTGGTTCCATGATAATGGAAAACAATAAGTGCAAGAAAAAAATCGCAAACTTGAAACAAGCAAAATAGCGTAATTTAACAAAAAATAGTAACAAGTATAGAACAACAACAGAATATTAATCTGATGACAGACCATATTTACGATTTTTCCACTCTCAATTCCTCCCCCCCCCCCCCCCTATATTCTCTTTTGCAGACGTCTTACATTACAATACTAGAGCCTAATCGGCTTTTTGAACCACTGAATTCTTTCCTTGCTTGTTTTCTTACTTTTATTGAAAGAGAAATGCTTAGAAAATGATTTGAAATTACCGCTGCAATGTTTCTCAACAACAATAAGATTAGAATATGTTAGGTGAGTATATGTTAATGTTAGAAACTAAAGTCGCTTCCTGTTTATCAACTACATCACTGTACTTCCGGTTCACGGGTCACGTTGCTGAAACACAAGAACGTTGAACTCATCTGTACATATTGTCAATCTCTGTATGAAAAACAAAAGACCGGAGAAACAATAGCCCTTTAGTTTCGTGATCTGTGGCAGTAATTTGGTTTGCAAAAATCTGTCGACATCACAAAACTTAACTTTGAACATCTTCAGATGCATTCTATTATTTCAATTACAATAGAGCTAGCCTAACTATTAGGAAAAGTAAATAATATTGCGATCAAAAATATACATATGGGAAAAATGAAACTTGGCCAAATTTCAGAACATAATCATGAAGTCTATATGTAAGATATTCTTCTTTTTTTTTTATCGATGGGGTGTTTTATTCAAAACAAATATTCATTTCTGATCGTTCGCCATTTATCAACGAAATAATAATCAATTAAGAATCAATTAAGAATCAATTAAGAATCAACAGATTGAAGCAGGTGGTTCTTGTAACGACCAAGTTGAACCCCCAATTTAAATAATTTTGACCCCAAAAAAATATATATTTAATTTTTTTCAAAAAATTTATCGTTTCATTGCGTTGTATATTAATATGTATATATTTATTTTATGTACAGATCGTCACATGGTTGTTTAGTAAGAAAACCGACGGTGGTATGGTTTGCTAAAGGCCCATAGACACGACAGATACATAGCATAGGCATAAGTTATAGTGCAAGTTTACCAAATACAATGAATAATATTATAGTTTATACGTGTTTTGATATTTAAGAATTTTTAGCGAAATCAAATCCGGGATTATATAGGCTTATCCATTTCCCACATGTAACGTTTAAATCGACTGTCCGCGAACTTTTTTGGGCGCGACCCAAAAATTTGGATCGCGAATAAAATACTAAGGAATAGAAGTGTAATCATAATTGTGAGAATGGTACAGAGAAACGGCGGCGGTGAGGGAGTCAAGAAGTGGGTTTTTATGACTAGATATAACGATTGATATTTAACTTATCTTTCTATTACAAACTGCTTTCAATCTCTACAAATATTTCAATTGAAATAAATTTATGGTATTTTTTTTTTGCATTTTGAATAAATAGATGATTTTAAGGTAACTGTTATGCATGTCCATTGTAGTTTGAATGATATTGAATTAGTATATGTCTCTTATATCACGAATTCATTCGTTAGACACGATATTATGGTATGGTGGAGTTCATAATTTCGATCACGTGCTAAGGATGATTGTACTGAAATCCCTTAAGTTTATATGATACATCAAAATGTTAGCTTGGGCAAAAGCATAAGGAAACTTGTTCTACTTTAGCCTACTTTATCTCGTGATTTTTGCATATCATTTTGGTGCAAAATTAATCTTTCTTTAAATTAGATTACAAGTTCATTAGATGTAATATCTCAGGATTTTGTTTGGCATTATGTATCAAGTTTTGGCCCTATCTATATTGTATGGAAAGACATACTAATTTATTTGTAAGGAAGATGTTTTATAAGATTCAAACATAGCAAACAAGGGAATTGTCACATGTGTATTTCCGCAAATTAACAAGCTATTGATTTATGTTTTCTGAAATACCCCTCCTTCCCCCCCCCCCCCCATTTCCCTATCTTTCCACACAAAGGGATATTAACCTCCTAACTATAGATCTTCAATATGTATATGCGTTAAATGCGTCGGCGGGACTAGTTTATTTCCTCTGTACCACTCCGGAGTATAATAACTTACGTGTTATTGTGTACATTATGGATATGAATAGTTATTTCAAAATACATGGGGAAAAGCCGTATCTCCCTTGAATTACTTATATTTAATTTAATTATTTATTTATAATATTAATCTCTTTTAAGTTTAGCTGTGAAATTTTACCAAATTCAACATTTGTAAAAGAAAAACAGACTCCTCTGGAAGGACTCTTTTCTTTAGGTAGAAGGAGTAAAAACAGACAATTACATTCAATTTAAAACACTTTTGGAAGTTGAAAAACGGTCATTTTGTAGTAATGAAATCTCTTCTTACCTGTAGAACAAAACGACTGTGTAAACTGTGTCACCTGGAATGTATTCTTCCGTTGAATATTGTTACACTTGTAAAAGAAGTTACCTTACTGTACGTTATAAGATAAGTACCCCATGAGCTGTGTCGAAAACCAAACAACTTCATCACCCTCATCACCTCTGTATATATTACAGTTATACTACAGTGGCGAAATACTATACTGCTAAACTACTGTTATACTGCCGTAGTACACAACGATACTAAAGTTGTACTACAACAACAATGTAGTTTACTACAGTATTGGTACCGTATACTACAGTATTATTATAGTATAGTATTAATATAGTACAGTACAGTATAGTATAGTAAAGTATAGTATGGTATGGTATGGTATGGTATAGTATAGTATAGTATAGAACAGTACAGTACAGTACAGTACGGTACGGTACGGTACGGTACAGTACAGTACAGTACAGCACAGTATAGTATAGTATAATATAGTATAGAACAGTACAGTACAGTACAGCACAGTACAGTACAGTATAGTATAGTATAGTATAGTATAGTATAGTATAGTATAGTATAGTATAGTATAGTATAGTATAGAACAGTACAGTACAGTACAGTACAGTACAGAATTCTGTGAAGATATAAAGGAATCTCCTGTAATTTACTCTTTTTTTTTATTTTCCTTCCACTCGTTTATAAGAAGACAATCGTTTTTGCTACTCTCACACTGTTATATCAACTATATATTTTATTTCTATACTACACAGGTTGCAATATAAGATACATTCAGTCTTCACCGTGGATACGTATTAAACTTGATATCAAACTGCTGTCTTTTAGTAATGAAATATTCTGATTCATACCATATAACAAAAGAAACAACTTCTTTTATGTCTTATCTAAATATCGATTTCATAATTTCATAGTATTTCGATTAAAGCATGGAATAATTAAAATACACACATGAAAGTGGATCTTGAATATTCATATCATAATATAAGACAAAGTCTGACGTATGGTGGCCTCTCATGACAACACTCGGTCACAGACTTGTTTGTATATATGTTACTTTAGAATATGTAATAACAAAAGTCGTGAGGAAAAAAAAACGTTTTTCGCTTTTATTGTTCAACCATTATATCGTGTATAATCATATACCGATGTGTCTATCCATGAATATGTATTAATCTGAAAATTAATTAGGAAGAACGAAATCTGAAATTAATTAATTAAGAAGAACGACAAAAGAAAGGAAGAAAGAATCGCCAACAACAATAAAAATAACAACAACAACAATCACGGCTACCAAAAGCAACAACAATAAGACGAGTTGAGAAGAACTTCAAAATGAAAAGCAATTTATAAAGCAAAATGTTTTTAGATTGGTCTATGTTGAAAGGAATGAGTGTATGGGCATGCATATGTACTACATGATGAATATTCATAAGGCAAGTATGATTGGAATGAAACTATGTTGTACCGTATTTAATCAACAATTCAAAAAAATATGTATAACAATATAAACAAATAGAAAAAAATATAATAAAAAAAAAACAGACGGAGGTGGAACTGAGTTTGCGTATTAGATTTATGCCATGTTCTTTAATAATTTATCTTCATTTTTTTTTCTAAGTAAAAGAAAACTTATAACCATACCCATACAGTTAACTTGGTATTTCACTATGATTATGGCCCTTGGTATATATTTAACTGCCTTACATGTGTAATATGAAGACCAGAATGTATAACTTCAAGAAGATGTTATGGTTCAAAGATAGCTGATATGGTAAATATACTAATTAAGGAATTATTTCTGTTTTGTCGTTTGTACTTTCTTGTTAACGTTCTGTCTCATTTACTTTTAGAACAATAAACACGTAACGATAAAACAGTGCGTTGTTGTAAACTTGTTTGGTTCTTTAAAGAAGGTAGCACTCATAAGATATTGATTTGTGGCGCTTTAGTTCAAGAATTTGATTATCCTCTCCCA
This sequence comes from Apostichopus japonicus, assembly GCF_037975245.1. Lineage (NCBI taxonomy): Eukaryota > Metazoa > Echinodermata > Holothuroidea > Aspidochirotida > Stichopodidae > Apostichopus > Apostichopus japonicus. The sequence continues at coordinate 2,554,137 of NC_092582.1, forward strand.
ATCCCCCCCCCCCCCTTTCCCACTCACCCACCCCTGCCAGGTTTAACCGGAAACGAAACATTTACTTCTGAGCATGTGTGAACTCCCTAATAGAAACTGTGAAATACATCAAAAGACTAAAAATGGGAAAATTAAACAACGGGCCAGGTTACGTAGTTATTTGTAATCGATCTATGGCTATAATATCATTGTTGTTAACCTTGCTACTAAGAGGCTGCACAGTGCCGCGTGAAATTCAAATTCAAGGCCAGCTGTAATGTGTCGGCCTATATATTTAAATCAAGACGATTCACAGACCATACTTAAAGGAGCTATATGTTTAAACACAAAATAGTAACCACGCACATACAAACACGCGCGCGCACACACAGAAATAAAGCCTTCTACTATAAATATGTTTATTAATATACATATAATATATATATATATATATATACATATATATATATATATATTTATATAGATATATATATATATATATATATAATTGAAATCGAAGTGAGTTGGAAATCCAGAACAGTGAAAAAGCCTCCACCGGGATTCGAACCCAGGCCTCCCGCTTTGTATGAGGACACCCTAACCACTAGGCTATGGACGCTGATTATATGTTCAGAGGTTCGAAACCGATAAGGAAGGTCGTAATTCCACTGTATATATTGTTTCCGGAGTTGGTGATCACGCAATTCTCCACTATATAAGCAGTCTGATGATTTATGGACCAAATCTTCTGAAACGAATGATTTTTAGTTTATTATTCCGACTGCTGCTTTAAGCAAACATTACCAACCCTGAACCTGGCAAACACATGAAAGAGTACACTCATATCGCTCCACTTTTTGCTTTCTTACCTGAGCGGATCCGTTTATTACCAAGTGATGTAAAGTAATGCCGATTCAAGGTACATATCATTAAGTTCCGTGTGAAGTGGTTTTAGCCATCGAGCGAATTGAATTACCCTCCCACTAGAGTCGAAGTTAAGTAAGGGATCACGCCTCGCTAGATCAATAAATCTGATCGGAAACGACAGAAATTACTCGCCCTCTATTCAAAGGTAGGACATAAAGGGGGGGGGGGGATAGGTTTGTTTTCAACCCTTTAGGTACAAATGGATCGTGGTCCGAAAATAGTTTTTAAGGAAATAATTTCCTCAGGGCAAAATGCGATTTATATATCTTTATAGTTCTGTTACAATAGATATATGTGTAACAGATCTATGTGTACTGTATTAATATGAATATTTATAGATGAGTCATGACGTCAGAAGTATCCACATCGTTAAGTTTAGGTTCTAGGGCAAGCGTGACTCCTCAGTTGGTAAATGTCAGAGGTTTTCCCGTGCAATGACTTGTATCCCAGTAACTAATCCTTTTGCCAGATAAAGTTGTTTCATATTTACTGATTTTCTTTATTGATTTGTGCACAAGATTTATCATAGATGTTTTTAGCGATTCACTGTCCTAAATGCTTAAGCCTTAAATACTATGCAAAGCATTTGCATATATTTGTTTTAAAAGATGCATATTGTTCTCAGACTTTACATTTTAATTCATTTTAATTTTACCCTTAGTAACCGAATTCAAGCTTAGCTATATTTCAAGCAACGTTCCACAGACTAATATGGTTAAAGGAGAGGAATGGCATGATTGAAATATTCAATTTAATTTACGCGATGAATCGAAACAACCAAAGATAACAAAGAGATAAGGTTAAAATCATAAAAGTGAGATCATCAATGATGACAATAAATACTATGAGATAGGTACTAGTATTAACTCACAAAGAGCAGGATAAAAAATATTATTGAAGAATTGAGGAGACTGCTCACAAAGTTTAAACAATAAACTTGTGGAATAGAACTTAGTCACCGGAGAGCAAGGAAACAAAGAAAAAGAAAAATGGTTGGGGTGAGAACTGAAAAACTAAGAAAAGCTAAGAGACACCCCACCTTTCCCTACCCATCCCGTCTTGTACCCGCATCTCTAAGAAACAGCGATACAGTGAAGTAGTAGAATATAACGTGATAAAAGACAAGAAAGGATAGGGATACTTAGACAACAAAAGACAACAATAGACAACAAAAGACAACAATAGACAACAAAAGACAACAATAGACAACAATAGACAACAAAAGACAACAAAAACGCTTAGTAACAAGTATTAAGGTTAGTAATGGAATGTACAGACTTAAGACGGTCCATAAGAATAGTTCCAGATCTTAAGACCTTTGTGAAACATATATAATACTGAATTGAATTTAAACGATTTTACAGGAATGCTGAGAGACTTGCTGAATCTAGTGTCGTGGTTGTATAGAGGAATAACGATTGGGAAAAGGCGGAGGTTGAAACACTCAAATGGAGCCAAAATTTGAAGATTGGAACATAATATACAGGTTGCAAATTGATGACTGTTGATGTCGTAAATATTGAGGATGCTGCGCTGAACGCAGAGAGGGTCTTTTGGAGGAAGAGAGGGGCTCTTTGTGATGTCACGTATACTGCCCTGTTTGAAGAACATGGAAGATTCTACAGTCGCGTTGTTGGCCCAGGCAGAACTACACTATGGTAGGATAATGGTATTATAACAAAATAGAATGAATACTTATTGTTTGGCAGGTAATATCTCAGTCGGTTGAAAATACCGACGTCTTTGGAAAATTTGTTGGACACATAATCAATGTGGTGTTGTTTTTAGTTAAATTTATTATGTATTCTCCTAAGAATTTACGCTATATTGAAACATTTGATATGTTTATTGTGGTCACTTGTAGCCTAATGGGATGAACTTGTTAAGAGTAGAGAACCATCACACAACAGGTCAGTCGTTGTAATATTTTGGAGGCGTTGTTATTGGTCACTATACGTACTGATTACGATTGTTATACTTAATGACATTTCTGAACCATTGCAAAGGGAGTCCTCTCACAGGGAATATAAGTGAGATACAGAGAAGGGCATGAGAAGTAGATTTCAGAGGGAAAAACAACAAGCTGACCATTAAATTATAAGTTAAGTTTAGTAAAGAAATTTAAAAGTCTGTGTAACAATGTCAAGAAGGTTAGCAATGTTAACCAATCGTTATATAAGAAAAGTACAGTAAGTGCTCACGTACAGTTCTAAGTGGTCTGATATATCAGTCACTCGATTGATAACGCAGCCAGGGTAGCTACCCTTACCACCCCCTCCCCCACCCCTGCCACCCCCCCCCCCCACCGACCGGCCCGAGGGTCATTCACATTGTAGCAAGTGAGAACAGAAACAACATTAGTCTTTGAAGCTTTTGTCTATAGCAATATTATTCCGTCCTGTATCCAAGAACACCGTACACCTGGTCACTATTTACGAAGTGTGTATGCTATAATCCATATTGTTGTCTATCAATAAACATCATTATTTCTGCACACACATGGTTTTGCAAGGGATAAATTTGTTAGTAGATTACCGATGTGAAATCACGCCACCAGGCCCCACCCCTTCCTTCCCCAATACACCTAATGCTCACAAGATCCTATATTTATGCACCGCAAATTTAACACGAGCAGACACCTCACCTTTTCACTATCTGAAATAGTCAACAACAACAAAAATAAAAATAAACATGTTTCTCCTCCTCGTCGCTTTAAAATTTCTTCCAAAGAGGTCGATGTATTACATTGTTTGCTCACCATGGAAACTAGAGTTCATTTTGAGTATTCTTCTCGTCTGTTCATGTTTTCATCCCCGTCTCAAATTGTAATAAAAGTTCTGGACGATAGGGAATTCTTTATTCAACTGAGTGTGACGTCACATTAGTCGAGCTTTTTCGTTCTTTAGGCTAATCAATCAAACGCGACAGTTAAGTATCACATGATGTATCACACATTATAACGCTCCGTTCCTCTGGAAAGAAAGATTATAGCAAACTATACATTTCTCCTCTTCAGTCGATTTCTGTTTCTCTTCTTTCTTTTGTTTTACTCCGGGAGTTCTGTTTTGTATTCTGTTGACATTAGAATGTTAATAAGGTTATATATATATACTAGCACGATTGAGTAGTGTAATAATTGAGTGCATCATGTATATATATAGCCGCTATGGAGATTGTTAATTAACAGACTGATTGTTATTCAAAATCAACAGCGTCTTCATCCTAAGTGTTTCTTTTTCCCGTTATACTTAGCCTATATTTTATTAAATATTAATGATGAATTATAACTTAATGAGTTGTTGCTATTGAACAAATCTGACCGAATCATGCCATATTTGCATCAATATTTTGACGCCCCTCCCCCTCTCAACCCCCCCCCCCACACCCCTGTCCTCTCTCATCTGGAGACAACGTTTAATGTTTGGCTACTTATACCGATTCTGTCGGTAGTACTATGTTGACCACAATGACCTGGTTTAAATTTGAATGTATATAGATGTTTGATTGCCTTGACATCCTTCCTAATATCAATGTGTGGGGTTTACGTATAGTGTAGATGGATAATCTATTATTGAGACTTTAAACGGCGAGGCTGTATAATATTTTGAAAGGTTTCTTTTAAGGTAAACCTGTTGCCAGATAGGCTTACTTACACACTGCATACCCCACCCCTACCCCCCTTAATGTTCGCTCTTCTCACATTTGGATACACACACACCGCTCACCTTAATCCATACCTGTATACTTTAGTCTGATCGGCTGCTTATACCAATTCTTTTGTCATTACAATTATGAACACACCGATATAGTGTAAAATTAAATGTAGGCTTTTGCTTGCTTTGCCATGCTCCACATATATATGTTTGCACTGTACGTATAGTTTATGCATTACATACTTTGAGACTTAAAAACGGCAAATTTCAAATGTATCTTCGGGTAGTTGTACCTTATCGCTACAAAGACCTGTGTACTAAACGGATACCAATACGCTACATACAAATACACATGTGCTAATGGTAATTGGTGAGTCTGTAAACTTCATTAACAATTGCTCCAAGCGTTAGCGTGATAAAAACAATCTTTTTATATAATTTCAAAAATACTTTCCTTAAGATATTGAAGAGCGATATTATTCCTTGATATTGAGGGAGGGGGTTAACTCCTACAATAAATTGTCCTTGAGAGGGGATAATACTTTTAGGACCGTGTATTTAATATTTAATGTTCTAACTCATTTTGTGGCATAGTAATTGCCTTCGAATAGACGGGGTGGTGCGTTTTCGTGGCCCCATCCCTCCACCGCCTCCCCCCCCCCCACCTCCCCACACCATGCACACACAGACGCGTTCCCCAGTCAGTGTTAATCGTACGCATTTATCAGTGAGGTGATAGTCTATTTTCGACTATGTCATCTTACATGGTCATTAATTTATTTGCGCTGTTTAATTGTTTTAATAGCCCCGCAGGGTTTACGCGTGACGTATGACCACCGACTATATACTTGTAACAAGAGGCCAGCCTGCAAAGGGTTTGCCTTGATTTATTTAATATGTAGGCTATACATATAGGTGAACGTTAGGTTATAATTAAGTTTAATTATAAGTCGTATACGTACGTACGAAGTCAATTGACCGCAACACAAACCAAATCCTATCCACTCTCCTCACTGAGGGGTTAAATGTTTGACCTCGTTACAGCAAATACTAAACTTATAGACATATATCTATATATATATTGTATATATAAGAGGAGAGCAGTCCGGATAGGAATTAACAAATAGCTTTGATTGACGACGCTAAATTGAACAACATGCGTGAATGCATCGCGTTGTAAATCCATCCAACTTTGTCTTAGCAAATGAAGAGGATTGAAACTCAAAACCACATGTTCACTGTTACAGATTGATCATATTCTGTGAATACAGAGTGCAACAATAATCACAACCAGTGATAATACTATGCAGCTATAGTAAAAAGCAGAAAGGGTTATATATATATGTATATATATATATATATATATTGTATACGCGTTTGCCACCCGTATCGAACAATACTAGTTCTGTTTTGGTGACATATTTTTGCCTTTTTCTAGAGATCAAACATGATTCTGACCAACTCGAAATCATTTGTGATTCCTAAAGCCGGATCTCGAAAGAGATACTTTGAACAGACTTTTGTCAATGAAACGGAGTTAAACGGCAAAGGCAAATGAATATATATAATTGAAAACATAATGAGTTAGAAAATCGAAACAGTGAAGAAACTTCCAGCCTCCACCGGGATTCGAACCCGGGCCTCCCGCTTTATATGCGGACACCCTAACCACTAGGCTATGGGCCCCCGATTAGTGGTTAGGGTGTCCGATTTATTTATGTTCTTATTTATTTACAATACATCTGTCATACCACTTGCTACACATTCATTATATATATATATATATATATATATATATATATATTCTGTGCAACATCAAACTGAAGTTCTCTTCGCCTGCTCATCCCAGACGTAGACATTCTGTAAACATCCACAGGCTGACCGACGCAGCAGTAGCTCAAAAATTCTGCAACAGTGTGAAAGAAGCTATAGCTAACACTGTCGACCCACCTCTAGACCGCATAGCTGCCATCATCCATGATCGAGCGACAGACACATGTGGTACTCAGAGAGCTTGTGTTAACAAACCATATCTTCGGCCTGATACCATCGAGCTGATCAGAAGAAAGAATGCTGCCAGGAACACCACTGAGCAGAAACATCTCCGAAATCTGGTGAAGCACAAGTGCGAGAAAGACATGGTAACGTGGGTCCTGGAACAAGTTTCCACCATTGAGGCTGCCTACCATAACAATGACACAGCCACGCTATTCAGAACAACGAAACTGCTGACTGGCAAGACCAATGCTCCAAATGTGAACATTAAGGATGCAAACGGCACCCCCCTGGAGAGTGTTACCGAAGAGGTCAGTCGCTGGCACGAATACGCAACCATCCTTTTCCAGTCAGACCTGCAGCGTGGTGGTCTACAATATGCAACCTCATGTGTTTCAGATGATGCTCTCCCAACACTGGCAGAGGTTGAGAAAGCCATCAAGGTCCTCAAGAACAACAAAGCTGCTGGCCCAGACGACGTTCTGGCTGATTGCATCAAGACTGCAGCAACTGATACCACCATTCTCAGCACCATCCACAAGGCTGTGCAGTGTATCTGGTCTACAGGCATCTGGCCTTCAACGATGACATCTTCCACTTACATTGCCCTCCATAAGAAGAACGACAGAGAGGTTTGTGAAAACTATCGCACATTGGCTCTCATAAGTCATGCCAGCAAAGTGGTGCTCAATATCATGCAGTCACGTCTTCAGACTAATCTCGACGATGTAAGTGAGGTGCAGTTTGGCTTCCGCTCCGGGAAGTCAACCACAGATGCTATCTTCGCTCTTAAGACTATCACATCTGCCTACTACAGAGCCCACACCCCACTCCATCTCATTTTCGTGGATTACAAGAAAGCTTTTGACAGTGTGAATCATGCCCTCCTAATGGAGAAGCTGGAACAGATGGGCGTGGACAGAGATGTCATTAGACTCACAGAGAGTCTTTATCACGATGCTGGCGGCGTCTTACAATGGAAAAATGAGACTACAGATGCTTTCAATACGCCTGTCGGTTGTAGACAGGGCTGCCCACTTTCTCCAATCCTCTTCTCTCTCTACACTGAATGCCTTATGAGGGAATGGCATGCAAGGACCGCTGGTTTGCCTGGTGCTACCATAGGAGACCACACAGTGAAGGAACTGAGATACGCCGATGATCTTGTCCTGTTTGCGCTATCCGCTGCGGAAGCAGAAACGGCTCTCAACATCTTAGCGGACGTTTCCAAACCCTATCAGCTTGTGATACACCCGGGAAAAACGGCTCACCTTGTCATCAAGACGGACCCGAACTCTACCGATACCATCCACCTGGGGACCTCCATTATCCCCAACGTTAACTCTTTCATGTACCTCGGCTCCACCATCACCTACAACACTGATGACACTCCAGAAATCAGCAAGCGGATCGCCATAGCCAAGACTACACTCCGCGAGTGCAAGTACCTCCGAAGCCCACACCTCTCCGTTGCGACTAAGCTTCTGGTCATCAGAGCCCTAGTAATGTCTAGGTTGACCTATGGCTCTACTACATGGTCGATTAAGAATTCAGATGCAGCCAAACTGGATGCTTTAGGTCGTACCGTCTGGAGATCGCTGCTAGGTGTCAATTGGAGCGACCACGTTACCAACGAGTCACTTATGCGTATGATAGATGGTAGATGGCTATTCACCTATGACACTATTGTGCAGAGAAAAATGGACTGGTTCAGCCACATCGCCCGTCAACAGGGTCTCCAGTGGGACCTCTTGTCAGGTGCCGTTCTGGGCACAGTGAGTAGTCGTGGGCGGCCTCGGATGACCTGGTATGATAACATCAGAGCCTCAACCGGTCTCACCATGGAGGAAGCAAAACAGCAGGCTCTTTCCCGGATTCATCTGCGGATACGTGGTCACCATCCAGCTCCACTTCGCCGGTCATCTCGCATCGCTTTGAGACAGCGCCCACGGACTCTTCAGAGTCTTTGACGATTTTCTATCTATCTATATATATATATATATATATATATATATATATAAATGTGTGTGTTTGCACCCAGCTTACATTGAGCTTAAACAGGACCCATTCTCTCAACAACAACAAAAATCTTTTTTTATTTATAATGAATCAAGCATGAGTATGGAACTTAATATCATGTTTTCAATCTTTTAACTTTATGTCTTTGTAACTTTTAATCTAACAAATAACTACTTGTCAACTTGTAATCTATGAAGCTTTGGTTTAAGTTAGTTTGTAATTTTGTTGTCATTCTGACCAAGTCTTGTGATATTTATACAATAATGGATTTACCATTAAATGTAATTAAATTAATTAAATGTAATTTAAGTGATATATAATCGTTACATCCATTTCCAGGGTGTTAAGTTAATTATTTATTATGTAAACCGTCAAATATACAAGACTTTGTGTGTCCGCAAAGTTTAATTACTAATTCTAAATTTGTTTCAGTGGCAAACATTTGCAGTCTATGCTTAATTTAATAATTCCTTGGACTTCTTCGATGGATTTTAAGTAACGTTTTACGTTTTGTGTACATTATTATTATTATTATATTTTATTTACTGGTCAAATTACATTAGTCTATAATAAAGTCAAATTACAGAAAATCGAGTGAAAAGTAAAAATCGTGAAAAGTATATCACAACATGCAATAAACGAATATTTACTTCCGTAATACGTGTTTACTTATTTTTTCTAAAACACTTAATTGCATCCCCCCACCCCCCTTTCCCATGAGAAAAGAAAAAGTGGCCCTCAAAAAGTCAACAAGGTGATCAAAAAGGAGACCTTCTACAAATTTCTAAAACGGTTAGTTTGACCATCACTTGTCTATAGCCCAAAATGAAGTTATCTTCAATCGTTTCCTCTTCGGCTTAATTTGAACATAAACATAAGTGAATATATTTAAAGCTTTACTTTTAAAACTGCCTAGAGTGTCCGTCCACACAGCGAGTTACGTCCATTCGCTCAGACCTTTAATTGAATCAGAGTGTGAGAAAACTATCTAGAAACATACAGTTACATCGGATTCAGGGGTACAAAATGACCTTCCCATGAAAAAGCTATTACTTTGCTATACTCTCTTCCGCTGGACGTTTTGGAAAAGCTGTCGATCTGAGGTCTGGTGGGACTTGGGACGAAATCTATTACAAGTAGCTTCTGTTAGGCTAAGATTTAAGAACAGTTGTCTGAGCTGATTTAAAGGGATAGGCTATTTCCGGTGGCATTCATGTAAAACATTAATTGAAGAGAAAAATATTCCACGCTGCTAATTGAAAACCCCATCTTAATATTTTGCCCGTAACTCGAGATGTGGTTAATTGAATATGACTTTTTTTGATTGGCTAAACATCCCTTTAAGGAAAAACAAGAGTCCGCACGACAATGTCCAAGCCTGCCTCCCTTATATGCCCCTATATCTTTTCATTTGGTTCATCTAATAATTATAACTTGGTAAGCAATCGTCATTAAGCCTGTATTTTTACAATGACTGTGCCCCATGCATCATTGCAAAAGTATGCAAGTAGCCACATTTGAGCATATCAATATTACTAAACCTTTAAGAATATGTTCTTTGAAGTTCCGACCGTTCTCAGAATCTACAACATGTATACAATAACATCAATCTCATGTAGTTAAAAATCTTTTGAACGTGGCAGAGAACTACCTGCTTTAAGTTTAAGATTAAGATTAAGCGATGAGTTTTCGAAACTCTCAAACATATTCTGGTCGCAACTAAAATGCTATTTTATATCACATGGATTATTCTATCTGTACGTTTCTTGACTAAGTATATAAACTACAACATTGGAGATCAAAATGGCGAATCTAGAACCCAAAATGACGTAACGGTTTCCCTCCTGTGACCCTCTCTACGGCGAAAGAATCAGACCATCCTGATGACGTCACAAACCGTTCTTAACCGTTCTTTAGAGACAATGGCTAGCTGCTGAAAGTAATTGTTAAAAAGAGTCCCAATAAAGCCCTCTTTACAAAAGAGGCGAAATATGAAAAATGTTATACATCACTATTTTATTTTTTATTTTTTGCATGTCTCCTCTTTCTGTCATTGTTACATGAGATCATGAATAAGCCTGACACTCTTTTTAACTCCTTACGTTTGGCCGTATTTCTTTCCCCTTACCTCCAAGTTTTTACTCAGTCGGATATATAAATCTGAGCGGTAGTAAACCTTTCAAACAAAGCCGAAAACGTCATGAATTTTTAGTGTGATGTCTTTAAATTTAAAAGTAATTGAAAGGACCGTTTCTGTGAACCGAATGGTACTAGATTTTACCTTCATGAGGTCCCCATCCATCTATATACTGCAGTGAATATACACGAGTCCACACACGCACACATAGGCTAGGAATTTCAAAGGCTATGATAATGCGCAATTCACACGATCTTTTCCTCAAACGCATGTAGATAGTCTACAGTCACGAGTGCATTTGAAACATATATCCGTTTCCTTTTTTATGCAATCAGCATGTTTTTCTATACTTATTACTGGAAATAATAAACATTAACAACTGATTAAAAAGGCTGTATGTTAATACTAAGTGTTTCTGCTTTATCAGAAATTATTTGAAGAATAAATTTCATCTACTTTGTTTTCGTACGGAGTCTGCACCTTGCCTATATCAAGCAATTAATTAATTTTCATAAAAGTTATTATATCTCTTTCGGGATCACTTAAACCGAAATTTTGTAGAATTTTACATTTTTTTGTTGTTGCGCATTCATGTTGTGAGTGACACAAATTTGAAAAGGTAAATCCTATAATATTGTTGATGGTTACTTCAAGCGATGAGTCATCAAAGAACAATCCACGATTTTCCAAATACTTAAAAAGAAAATGAATTAACTAAACTTGTTAATTGGATTCCTTGTGTGTTGAAGTGCAAACTATACCAGTCATTGGATCTCGTTTTTCGGATTCTTAACAAAATAAATTACATGTTTCATATGAATTCACATTTTTCTTATTTGATATTTACTTAATTTTTTTGTTATTAAACTGCATAATTATTTTACATTTTTTTCACAAAAAACATGATTACATCTGCTCTCAAGGAATTTAGGAATTTGGAGAACATGCAAAACTGTTCTAACAAAACCTTATTTCAGACAAGACCAAGTTTTTTGGGGGTTTTTTTTGCAGACAATTCAATTCTTTCTAACATTCAGACGTTCTGAAGGCCGCATTTGTAATAACGACACGCGAAGGCTCAAAGAAAATAAGAACACATCTTTCATTAACAAGAAATCCGACTCCTAGAACAAAAGTAAATAATTTCGAGAAAAAGGCGCACAAAAAACTGATTGGGAGAGGGGTGAGGTATCGAAGGGGGAAAATTCCTGATATTTCGTTTCCATGTGATTATTACTAACAAGAAACTGTGTGAAATTTGAGGAATCAGAAAAGTTAATTCATTACTTGTAATGTACATTCGCTAAAAAATAATGATCGTGGGGGGGGGGGGTAAATTGAGGGCTCCTCTAGAAAGTAATGCTTCTTCACTGAGCAGGACTACCCTCACTAAAAATGACAATAATAAAATTTTAAAAATATTAAAAAAATTCTCATAATTTTCCGGAATGATAAATACTGCAGAAAGCTGTCTTAATATAAAATAAATTAAGGATACTTGTTCTAGGTTGATCTTGATCTATCTTGATCTAGGTTGTGCAACTTAACCTCAGTCTTAACTTTAGTTCTAATAGCAGACTAACAGAAGTAAACTATTTTGAAAGTAGCATTAATGTATTGAAGTTATAGCATGGGTGACCATTAATTGACTTCCTAGCATATTTTCATGTAACGCTTCAGGTAATGTTTGCGTTGATAAAATAACCAACAATTAAAGGAAACAAATTAAACCAGATACATACCGGTTAGTTTAATTTTAATCTACCAACATCCGCAAGAGAAATTATAAAATAAACGTAACTTATACACCGGTTGAGAAATGAAGAAAAACTAAATTTCATAAATTTAGTGGGACACAAAATGTTATGTGTTAAATGAATTAGGGTAATAACTAAAGAATGCATCCAAGAGATGGAAAAGTAACATTTCTCAGCTGTGCTCGGACAAAATTGCACTGTCCATTTCTAGTCCATTTCGTCCATTTCTAGTTAAATTATAACAAAATTATCCAACGTAAATTACAGCTTTGAGTAGGTATATATATAACGTTATAAGAGAGTCCCCACCATCTAGAACGTTATATCGCTTTAAGAGAGCCGGCCATGTACACAATATTGATGGGGTCAGTTTTTCTACATTTACCACAAAAAAAAAATCTAGCTTAGTTCGTTATTCAAGGCCAAGTGAAAGCTATGTTGTCCTTTAATACCTCCACCGAAAATTCAATTTTCTTATGTCTCTGTTTAAAGATGGCAAAAAGGAGGAAAAAAACATGTATTCGCAGTTGATTAGATTCTGGGAAACTGTTTATGAAGAATAACGTCCAGAAAAATAACTATGACATTCCATAGAGTAATTATTGTGTGAAAATCTCGATGTTTAAAGTGTTAAAACTATCTATCCGAATGGTTTTATTGAATGCCAAGGCCAATTGTCCCCCATACACGAGGGGATGTATAAGACAAAACTTCTTAAATTCTGGAAGAATCATTTTTACTTATTTAATTTTTGTTCCATATTCAACCACGTGATGGAAGGACTTTAGTAAATAGGGTCAAACATCTTTGTTACCTGGGGTGGTATGGGGTGTCGTGGGGAAGGGTTGGGTGGGGTGGGGATTGGAACGTGAAGGGATTGCGGAAATTCAAAATGAAGGGACGAAAGACAACACACCTGTATAGTTTGTGTTTTTCTTTCTTGTTTATGTGCACAGATGACAACAGTTATTTGTGTTGGTTTCTTGACCAACGTTATTGTACACACATGTATAAAGGATATTTTCTTCGTTTTGGTGGAATTTATTTATGATAAACAATTTTTTTTTTCATCCTGTTTCACATAAATTGCTTCCAGTCGGTAAGAAAATAGTTTTCCTTCAATTATTTTAACGCATATAAGTGGGCCGAGTTTTAATATCATGTTCATGCTAATGTGATTTATTTTCTCTCTCATAGAGTGTAGGAAGATTTTATCGTCAATTTGACAATTTGAAGGAAAAAAATGATATGTAACCATTAACAAACGAAAAAAAAAGAAAGAAAAAAAATACAATGAGATTAATTGTTTTATATTCCGGTATTCACGATATGTAACCGATAAGTACGTAGTTAGGCAGGTGTGTTCCTTTTAAGGTACCATGAATCAGCTACTAATAAAGAACAAAAAACCTATATATATTGTCTCTCTGCTGTTTCTACAAATGGAAATAAATCGTTCCTTATAAAGTTGAAAGACTTTTAACACCCTTTCTGGAAGTGATAGCGATAGATTCTATACTGTAGTGTTTGTTCTCCGCTCTTAAATAGTATTTCACAAATTATTTTTTTTTTTTTTAGTTTACACGCGATAAAAAAAAAAGTTTGAATGCTATTAGTGCAATGAATTATCTTTAAAAATCTTTGTTTAAATTCGGTGAAAATATTATCTACATTTCTCTTGAGGGATTGGGGTAAGGGTGGGAATATAAATACAACTGTAGTGTTTTCCAGTTGTAGACTTTTCAGATATATGTATTAAGTAGTCCATAATTTTTGTTTCTGTTAATAAGTATATTATTTTATTGTATATAATTTTATTGAATTTTGTTAAAAGTTATGTTTGAGGTTTCTTTATAGAATCCATTAGTAAGTTAAACTGAGATACGTACCTATAACACGGGACTAAAAGCTTAAATACAAGCGCATGTTCCCTTTGTGTAAGTACGAATACAAGGACCTAAGCGCGATTACGTAATATTGTACTCACTTCTTTAAAGTATTTGCAAAATGCTTCGAGTACCACAAATGTAGGCGTACAAAACCACGAAGTTAAGTACGACTACAAACAATTATCTTCGAATACTGGTATGAATACAAACTCACTCACATTGAATTCGTTTAGTGCTATTTTACATATATCACCACAATTGCGTGGTCAAAAATTACCTAACGAAAGAAACTTTGCTAGAAAACATTTTTTCTCTGGAAATGTCACAAATATATTGATTAGATCACGCCGTAAGTGTTTTATTGGACAATACATACGCCTGAAATCACTTTTTCTCCAATTTATTATCCATCAACATTATAGTATAAAGTTTCGCATTTCATCTTTCATTTTTTCAGCTTATTGCACCATTTTCTTGGGCATTTATGACGATTAAATGACAAATACCACGAACGCATTTGTTGGGGGCCATAAAAAGGACAACATATATATTCATAGAGAAAGATCTTGGTTTAAGAAGGAAAAGAAATTGAATATAAGAAAATGTTTTTCCTGTATTTTCTCTCTCTAATATTTCGGCAGTAAAACATACGGTTCCTTCTTAGAATGACTATCTGAAACGTTTTTCTGTTTAAAATTCGGATCGCAAAATTTGGTCAGTTCACTGGAAATTGCTTCCCTAGGTCCGATGTTTTATCACCAGAAGCATACATCATCTTCAATAGTTAATGAACCGATAACTGGTGTAGCCGGATTTGCATATAAATGGTCCGAATCCGCAATGTTATTGTCATCCAATCCTTGGGTTAATTACCATACATGTGCTAATAATTACACCTTGTTGCGATGGGGGTTGGGGGATGGTGACGGAAAAACCAATTCAAACAGGTCACGTGTCATTCATAACTAATAAAGTACGTACCATTATAGCTACATATATACTTTTGCAGGAAACGAGTACCCTTGTGGAACTTTCCAGCACACTGTTCATCTTCCTGTTTCACGATCGCAGTTTTCTAAAATTTTCAGAGTATATTGTTTGACAGCTTATACGTTTGAAACAATATTCTATCCAAATACCGAAATAAAAACACTTCTCACGTTAGGCGCCGAATTGAACCGATTTCTGGCAGACATTTATGGTACACTCCTAGCAGGTTTTGCCAGCGCCCTTTCGGTGGCATACTCCTATTAGCGTCTATATCAATCGGCCCCAAGTGTTCTCCTTCAGCAAAAGTGCCAAAAAGCAGCAGGAGAACATCTTTTTTGACCTGTTATCAATCATGATCTAGTTTTATTGTGGCCCTGCATGTTGAAGAGCATGAATGGAAGTACATATAGTGAGAAACTTGGGTAAATTGAGGCAATTTTAGACCCCTTTAAGGCCTCCCAGGAGCAGCGTAGGAAAATTGTTTACCACTGAGTGAAGAGGTTTGTTTACAAGTGACGAAAACTTCCGGCTCGGATAGCAAAAATTCTACATGGTCATGATACGAAAATTGATGGTGCCATGAAAGGCCAACTTGTCAGCTATCCGGTGATGGGTAGCGTTTAGCTAGTGAAAACTTCTATCTAGACTTAGAGACCACATTACTTTCGTGATTTAGTGTGTAAGTCAATGGGGCTTTTAATGGGCGTATGCTACCTTTCCTCCTCTTAGTTCAGCCATCGTGTGAGACACATCGACGTCCTTTAAGCAATAATTCTAGAAATAATTTAGTAAATCTTGATCTATATCTTTTTGTGTTAGATCTTTGTTATCATGTTTCACATTGTCGCATAGACAAGATAAGTTAAAGCTGCTATTGATTCAGATTCATTCATGCCAGGTAACTGAGCCATGGTGTAGGCTTTTAATGATCCGGTAGCTGCTATGAAAGTAAACTTTTAATATTTATTCAGCTGTTTTCCATCACTCATTTCTTGTCTTCTCAATTACGAGCCGGTCTTAGTAAGATCATTGAACCGCTGAGAAGTTTATGCGAACTTTCTCTCGACAGTAGATTGCGTAAGAAAGTATTTACATTACAATTAATGTTACCGAAAACAAATACGGTA
Organism: Apostichopus japonicus; assembly: GCF_037975245.1. Taxonomy (NCBI): domain Eukaryota; kingdom Metazoa; phylum Echinodermata; class Holothuroidea; order Aspidochirotida; family Stichopodidae; genus Apostichopus; species Apostichopus japonicus. The sequence continues at coordinate 2,570,610 of NC_092582.1, forward strand.
CCTCGGAATGGTATTGTCGTTGACATGATGTTACAGCTGGTTTGAAATTCAAAATCATTATATGCAAAAGTAATTACTTTACGTATGTATCGGCCAGAAGAAGTTTTTAAACCAATTTTTCATATAAAACCATTTGGTTTTAGGTTTTTTAAATATTCTGAGCAATACAGAGGGAACGACACATGCTTAAGACAAAAATCAATTAATTTTAAAACCATTGACATAAACAAGAATATAAAAGGCACGTGGGGGTAAGAGAAAATTCAAATATATATTTTTAATGGCCTACCAATTTAATAGAAATAGTCGCTGGATATTGTCAAATTCCTACAAAGAATTAATTTCATATTTGTTCAGTCCGACTTTTGTTCTAGGCCACAGTAAAACATTGGGTTTTTGTAAACAACCCGTTTCACTCCCTAATGTTTGCTTTAGAGATCCTAATTGCAACGAATTTCGAACCCACACAATTCCACAGTTCATACTCATACATAGGGTCAGTTGTCATAAATGACAGCAAATTCATATTGGGCGTTTGATAACCGATTTGACCGCTTATTTGGCCGGTTGCGTCACAGAAAGACTGGCAACCCTGTATCGCACGATATTATTATATTTTTCTTTCTGTACAATTTATTAAACCTCTGCTCAGGTCGGCAGTTGGTTTAAACCAGTGATTCGCAAACGTTTACGCCCACAACCCAGTTTCTTCCACGAGGACTGACAGGCGACCCACCAGACCCCCACTTCTCGGAATCGATGATCAGAATGCATGAAAGCTAGCTTGAATTTTGTAGTTGATGTTAACAAAAAATAAACTTAAATCGACCTCCGTCGGGAAATTAAGAAAATATGTGTTTACATTTTTCGACGCGTAGAAAAATCTCACAATCCACCGACACACTTTGGGTCATTTGAACGTTGGTGACGTATGTCGCGACCAGTCTGTCCATGTGTGACGTCATTGTGCCCTAAGAAGTGAACTTTTTCATGTTTTTATAAACAAATTACACAATTACAATATTAGAAAGTGTAACCTCTTCTTCACCTCAGCATGTAGCCACATTTAAAAATAACAACTCTCTATATCGAAGAAATACATAAATAATCAATATTACTAACAATTCAAGCGCTGACATTTTAGACTTACTCAAGTCATTTAAGTTACTTTACGAAGAAACATTTCACACATTATATCTCGCAAACAAGAGTGGGATTTGTTCATAACAACGTAATCAAGAATCTCTTTGTTTCTCATGTGTTTGTAATCCTTCAAGTTAAAAAAAAACTTTCAGCAGTTTTAACAATTTAATGATTAAATCTACCGCTAAAGTCTTGCTTTTCCCTCTTTTTGGGCTTGAAGTCGTCTCTACAATCTGGTTGTAATCAATCATTCATTTAGTCACAACACTGGTTATTGTGGTACTGATACAGCAGTTGTAAATTTGCGATCGTATACAACATTAGCGCTCTAACATGTTTGCTTGGATGTGTGAGTCATTCGTAAATATAGTCTGAATCTAGCATCATAGGAGTATATATATTTCTTTAACGACTCTACAAAGTTTTTTATGGAAATGGTCTTTTAGCAAACCACGTATTAAAGACCATCACAACGGTTGATAAACGTTAATTTAAGGCTGACATAAATAAGTTAAGTTTAGGAGTTCTTCAATACGTTTACACAAAACTGATACGTTCGTTGCTTATCGGTCAATAGGGGGCCAGTAAGGGGCCTGTCAAGGGGGCGAAATGTTTCATTAAATGTCAAAATATCCAGTAAGATGTGTTGGGAGATTAAGCATTTCTGATCATTTTATATATACACGAGCAGGGGAAATGCAAAACATGTTGTTAAACTTATAGTAATGGTCGAAATGTGTATATTCATACAGAATTTCCCATATTATGAGTGATTGAAATGGTAAAATGACTAGAAATGCAGAACTGGTTTGAATTTGAATATTTAAATTTATATTTTCCTTGAGTGTGTTGAAATCATTATGGTTAAAGCACCAGGAAATGCAAAAAAATATAATGATAAGCACAATATCATTGTTCGGATGTTTCATTATCATAAAGAATTGTCCACAGTTCTATGAGTGTAACTATGGAACTAACCGTACACGGTAAAAATTATATTTCTTTTATTCAAATAGGCGACGTGTATGGCAAAGCACATCTTCGGTCATTTATACCCAGCCACGTTTAGTCATTTCATTTTTATATTTGATAACTGTTTTGTTGGCATGTTAACGTCGTTCGTCGTACTGTATTGACAACGAAAATATTAAAAACAAGTTGTTACAACTCCCTGGTTAGAGGAAGGTAATAGTTAGTCATTAGCATCACATTACATAACTTATTGGTGACACGTGACAGTTGGATTTGTTTCTCCATTCATTTTAGATTGTTATCGATCAAGAAAAATAACTTCCACCAGTGCAGGTTACAATTCTGCATCATTTTTTTTTGGGGGGGGGGGGTATCATTAACAACAAAGCTAGGCAAATAGATATTGACATAGGCTGATTATATATTACCTTTTAAAGTAACATTCCAGACATATCTCAATATAACAGTTGAAGCAGATACAGAAAATGCTAAGTTTCGTACTTTTATGTATTAAGATGTGTTATCAACAATAACTTGTTTGCTTCTATATACAACACATACTTAATTGCAGTGTTATTGAGCTCCACGTCTATTTGTTTCAACGGATTTCTTTTTTGTTTTTGCTTAATGAAGAAAGTCCTCCTGTTACTGATGGTCAAATGGAGTTCATTTCGAGGACATCTAAACAATAAAATCAATACTTGTTTTACAGATTTGTAGCGATTAAACGTAGTTAAACTGATAAACGTTGTCCAGATAACCTCGCAGTTTTAATTTACCGATTTCTAATTCGCTTCTTTCATAAATGGCGATGAAAATGTCCGTGATAAAAATCAACGCGGAAATAGTCGAATGGCGTTTGATTATATGTAAGCAAAATAGCAATAAATCATTTTGCACAATGGATATTTCGTCATCAAGATTGATAGTACATGCATAGGATACTATTTGTATTAGTTTAGCGAAACATATTGAATTGATGCATAAGCAGTGCACCGATACAGTTATTTAAATGAGAAACCATTGTTTTAGTGGTCAATACGTGGTGTAGTGCTGAGAGTGTATATATATGCCTCAAAGAACATTAGTTCGCCCTTCAAACTTATCTCGAGGTTCAAATTTTTCAATATTTTTTAAGCATTCAAAACATTTTGTTTGTGTTGATCGGTGTCTACATGACCTATAGTTGGCTCTTCTGGTTATGAATACGGTTTGCCTCCCTCAGTTTTAGTTAAGTGGTCAGATACTGAGGTATGCACTCTCGAAAGTCGGATGGGGTTTAATTGGCCGTCCCGGGAGCAGGAATGGCTTGGACAATTACACGCCTGTGCCTCTAAATTCTCTGATCCACTCATCGAATTAAACGAGAAGGCTTGATATAAAAAGGTGATCATATATAAACATCACATGTATAGGATTCTACATTGAGTTACAGGTGGATTACTCACCCTTGGGATTGACTGCAAAAGTAAACTACACTTATAGCTGTATGGTTTAATCTTGAGTTGGTTTTGAACGTTAGATCATCCTAACCACAACAATTTATAATATATTGTCACACAAGAGCAAGAATATATTGGGAATGAAAATTCTCTACTTATTTACTAGCCTATTTAATCAAATTTCACAAAGTAACCGATTAAAAATTGATGGTAATGTTTTATACATTATTAATATGCAAATTATGCTGCAGTTTTGAGGATGTAGCCTAGGGAAGAACTAGCCGGTAGGGTAATCGGGCAGCGCCTGAGGGCCCACAACAATATAGAAGGACCCACTAGTCCCCATAGCCTTGAAATCAAATCTGAAAGTTGATACATTTGTGTACAATATTTTCTTCAAGTCTTGTGAGTCTCTCTAAAGTAAGAAAGATAGCAATTGTAATCAGAGTGGGTTATCTGGACACTGTGTCTTAGAAGAGGGGGAGGGGGGCGAGGCAGGGGCCGTCTCTACCCTGGGTCCCCGTTTACTGTCAGCCGCCAGTGATTTAGCCAACGAGTTATACCAAGTTATCTTGTCCTATAATGACTTTGACTTTAATTACTGTCGTTGCTCTCTGGTTTACTCAACTATAACGTGAACTGACGTGTATTTTTGGATATCACATAATTACAGCACGTGTGCGGCGGTATCCACCGGCTTATCGCTCTATTGACCTCATTTCAAAATTGATGTCAAAGTCTGTTTAAACATCTCCGGTGGGCCCAAATGATTGAATGGAAGCAATCATATATACGTATTGTGTCCATCTTTATAATGAAAGAATCGGCTAGTAAAAAGTCCCATGGTTGTGGTTTTTGTCAAAGATGATAGAAGACAAACATCAAATAAACTGAAGCCACTGGCATATATCCTGAAAACTATACAAACTATGACATCCATATATCTTACACCTGCTAGCATTTAACATGTTTGGGGGGGGGGGGGGGGTCGTGGGTATGTACTAATGTAAGCTAGCTATTTGAAACTCGCGTACGTATGTGCTTACAACCGTGGAAGTTAAGTCAAGGGCTTAAGTTTTCCGGTCCCGTCAAATGTTTCCTGCAGTTGGAATCTACATATCGTAAAGTTGTTCAGCTTACACGTGATTATAAGAGGAAGAACAGACCAACCGTAGTCAATAGAAGCATACATACATATTTTTGTTAAAGCATTTTCCGTTAGGATTTATGATGTGGTACTGTAGATAAAAAAAAGGTAGATGGAAAGAGAAAATTGCCTCCCGATTATAGTTACTGTATATTGAACACCGTACTCAATGAAATATGATAATAATTAGGGAGGTTTATATAATAATAATAATAATATCTACTATACACAACATCGAAGATTCTTATTGAGACTGGTGTTCAAGCGAACTTGCCTTTTGGAGTAGTAGATTGCGCAAAGGGGGTACGATGGGGGGAGGGGGGGTTGAGCCAACCTACATTGCAGTCGGGTCCGTTTAACCATCCATTTTTGCATTCAGTCGGAGCAGAATTAGACCACTCGTCCAGTTCCATAACATCCTTCCGTAAAGGGTCATGCCCCTATACCTCAAACAATCAGTGTAATTTACAAATCCCATCCCCAACCCCCAACCACCCCCCCCCCCCCGCCCCTATGAAATCCTGTGCACGTCTCCTTTGCTGGCAATGACATATTGTTATCTCTTTCCTTTAAAGGTGTATGCTGCGTTGGTTTATAACTTTGTATCATTATTTAACCAAACCATGGTAACCATATTTGGCTACTCCGGATTAGGGCCTAGTTATATAGATCTAATCAAAGTAAAGAAAAAAGATGTCCCATTAATGTCACGATTTGCCAGGTATCAACTGGTGACATAAGAGCACAATTAACGTTTAGAACATGCATTGATTGTCACAATAAAGCAACATTAAACTCTAATACATAGAGTCGTAGCATTCTAGTTCCACAACATTGCCTGGTGTACCGTTCGTGGCCGTTCGGTAAACGCATCATGTGTATAGTATGTGGTTTATTCCATATACACAGTACACAGTGTAGATCGCTCATCATCCCATTAGTATAGTACCACGTGCAGTATCTTAAAGGCATTGAAGACTCGCCCCAAACCGCGTGCCGCCGTCCGAAAAGTTAACTTTTCGTTGCTTGCAAGTGAAGTTTTTTTTTTCGTGTCGCTACAAAATGCAGATAGCAATGAAACGTGATACCATGTTATCTTTTATCTAGACCATCGCTGCTTTGTACACTGTGTTGTGGGTATTGACCGTATCTGCATTTATTTATTGTGCACTAGTGTCTAATTCCCGACGGTAGCAAGCTGTGTGTGTATTTTCTGGGATCGATGGTGGTGTCTAACACTTCTGTTACACCTCATTCGAAACTAGGTCAGATTACCGGCATGGGACGTTTCTTTGTGCGCAAGTCTTCAATGCCTTTAACATCCCCTCTCGAAGGAACTCGTGAATTACACTTTGACCTCACACTGTCGTGATCACATGTTTACAATCTCCATCTCAGGGGAGTGGGCTTGAGAAATGATCAATGTTGTTCAGTTTATCCTTCCCTGGAGCTATCTCGGGTGACTCTTCTTATAAGAAAAAGTACTTTTTGACATCACTCCAGTTGTACACATTCTTTAAGTTAAGTCTTACTATAGATGAAATAAACGGGGTTTCGAGGTTGTCGAAGCCTCTTCTAGGTCGTGAAATGAGAGAGTGTACATCATACGATGTCATTTAGTCCTAAACATCCAAACAAGTAAGCAAGTCAGACAACCAATAAGGAGACATTTTCAGCGCGACGATTTATTACTACCCGTTATGTTCAAGTTTTAGTTATGTACAGATCGGAAACGTCTGGCCAGAAAGTACAACATAACCCAAAAGCAGTTTCAATCATGCAAAAAAGGGGGCATTTTTTGTTTTATTCTAGTCGAAAATGTAACTCTGTATTATATATGGTCATTACCAATTTTCTCAAATCAATAGCAAGAATGATGAATTTAAAGTCAATATTTAGTACAACGAACCTGTTAAAAGAGTTAGAGCGGACAATTTTGCAACCAACCCCTTAGCTTGGACTATCTGACTGTAGGCCTAATTGCTTTTAAAATGTGTTCGATAAAACACAAATTAAAGTTCAAATCTACCCTTGACTGATTTTCTAACCGGACAGATAACTTCGTTCATATCGATTGAATGTTAGAAACAGGTCAATATTATAAATTCCAAATCAGGAATACCAATTACTATAAGCTGGTTTTATTACTCCATAAACTGCTCATTTCCAAAGTAATTTGGCAGGTGAACTGTAAAGAACTCGCCAATAGATTTTATTATCATGATGTTAACGACATTTTTCGAAATTCATTGAATATTTGCAAAACTATAATAAACTTTATTTACGTCCTGCATATGACGTCGTGCATGCTTATCGGCATCGTAAGAAACAGAACTCTTAAAATCAAATTGTTTCATCTAGTTCCTCAGTTACGAGTAAATGAATATATGTTCACATCATATCATCACGATACGACACGATATTATAGGCATGATATTATAGGATACTATATAAGATACGATATTATGACGATACGATATACCATATTATAGGATACGATATTAAAGAATATTATACGGTACGATATTACACGATAGGAAACAATACGAGATTATATGATACGATACAATATTATAGGATAAGTCACACTATCATGCGATATACTAGAAACGATAACAAACAACGATACGATATTATATGATATGATATGATACAATATTATAGGATACGTCACAATTTCATGCGATACTGGGATACGATAACAAACAATTACGATACGATATTATATTATATGATATGATACATTATGATTGGATACGTCACAATACCATAGGATATACTAGGATCCGATAAGATATTAAACGATATCATATTATACGCTACGATACGATAATATACAATTACGATACGAAAGTATATGATATGAAACGATACGATATGATATGATACAATACAATATTATAGGATACGTCACAATACCATGCGATATACAAGGATACGATACGATAACATACAATTACGATACGATATCAAATGATATGAAACGATACGATATGATATGATACAATACAATATTATAGGATACGTCACAATACCATGCGATATACAAGGATACGATACGATAACATACAATTACGATACGATATCAAATGATATGAAACGATACGATATGATATGATGCAATACAATATTATAGGATACGTCACAATACCATGCGATATACAAGGATACGATACGATAACATACAATTACGATACGATAATATATTATATGATATGATATGATGCAATATTATAGGATACGTCACAACACCATGCGATATAATATGATACGATATATACGATATCATATCATACACTACGATACGATAATATACAATTACGATACGATATCAAATGATATGAAACGATACGATATTATATGATACAATACAATATTATAGGATACGTCATAATACCACGCGATATAATAGGATATGATACTATATTATACGATATGATATCATACGCTACGATACGATGATGTACAATTACGATACGATATTATCAAACGATACGATATTATATGATACAATACGAAATTTTAGGATACGTCACAATACCATGCAATATAATACACAGCGAAACATTTTGAGCACATGTACATAATTATTATATCGTGTGTCCTGTCGATAATACTCCATACTCTACTATAGTACTATATACGTAACGCGTTTCTACCGAACTGTTCTAAACCCTGCACTGAACATTACTCAAATATAGGTTTACGATTGGTCATATTTTATGCATCCTCTCACATTGTCTTCACCATATGATGAACATTTGCCATTTAGATAATGAATTTGTTCCATTCTTAAATTGCGTCATCTATACATTTTTGATATTAATATTAGCCACATGGAGTAAACAAACATGAATTTTTTCACAAGTTTGAAAAGAATGAATACACTTCGAGTAGCTGCAACCTGAGCTTCTATGAAATATATATTATAAAATAAAATCTTAACCTCAGCATATATGCTTTGGAGCATACTTATTCTCACTATACATTTCTTAAAATAAATCTGTATCACATAAAATGACGTCATAAATTAACATCCGAAGAGGCATTATATGGCGGGTTAAGATATTTACTATACCGTTCTTGTGTGTATTGAATAGGATGACGTAAATTGTGCAGTTTTAAACCCAGTAGAGGTATCGGAATTTGCACAGATAACGATTCACGAACTGACTCAGTCGTTGAAAACAGCTATTTTTCACTTTCTCTCTTTGACATATGAATAAATGTCTCAGTAACAAACAAGAGGGCACCAAAGAATATTTTAAATATAAACACAAGTCACATTAACTAGTTTTATATTATCAACAAAAAATTCGTGTATGTTTCTCGTCTTCAGTATCTGTAGCATTTATTTTTATATAATTCTGCACGTAGACGTAGTTAATATTCAGCTGAATGTGACGTGCCATACTTTTTTCTTAATCTCAACATTCAATCATACAATTAGAGAAAACGCAAAATCTTGTTAGCTATCACCTCACTCGTTAAACAATCATTATCCATCCAAGCCATCTATTTAAACCTATGATCTTGACGCTTATGCCTAGGTAGAGATTTTTAGTACTAGCAATCAATTTTGTCTGTATGGCGTTCCATGACAGATACATGGCAACGGCGGAATGGTCTGTACTACGTCATTTTTTGTTTTATTGCCAGCCTACTGTACTGAGCGGCTTTACTACGTTGCCGGTGTATAGAACGTCATTCCTTGTGCATAGAAATATGAATCAATGAATCGTATACCGGTACAAAATTAATGTTACTCACATGAAATGAATTCTGGTCATAAAATCAGTAAGAAAACATTCCTCTCGCGCAAATTTTACGACACATAGATGTTGTTTTCGTTCAGAGTGGGAGAACATTGTATACCTATTAATTTCTATAGTCTCCCGTTGTTTCCTTTGCATTCATGTTTAGAGCATTTACAATGGGTGATCTTTAGTAGAAAGACGGATGAGCAATACGGTAGCCTACGTACGGTTGTGCTAGTGTTACAACACTCCGCTACAATTGTGTGTTAGGCTATTAGACCTATCGTATCATGAATAGCAACGCGCATTCTCACAGACGTAGGTAAACGTAGCCGGTAGCTCAGGTGACGTACCACAAGTAATATCTTCATTGAGTTTCACTCTGAATTCGTAACTTGCCAAGGCTTGTAGAACATCGGTTTAGAAGTCAACTGACATGTCCTATCCACCATATGATAGCTGATGACAAATTGGACTACACTTACAAATGTATGCACCAAGAATTCTTAGATATTGAGTTAGAAAAGGTGAATGTTTAGCAAAGTATTTCCCGACCTAGATGCAAGCATCGGCGTATAGTATATTAATCTGGACCGACTAAGTCAATTATAGGAGACGCGCAAAAACACGTACAATACATGGTGATGCATATATTATAGTTCTCTTTGAATGTGTACTCTGCAATAACTATATTGTCCTAATCTCATAGTTACAACATTCCTGGTGAACGACGGAATCTACCTAAGTGTAACATATTTTTAATGGTAATCGCAAGATTTCAATTCCAAACTTGCTATTTTAGTATTTTCTTTCAAACAATCAAACTGCAGCTGAAACGCACGAACTTTATCAGAACTGTATACCATGTACATGGGCAGACGACATGATCCGTTTTACCTTGGCAACACAGGTCTTATTACCGTTTTTGCACGTGAACAAAACATGCGTAACATGATAGGAGTGACCGCCTTACGCAATACAAGACAGTAGATATATTTGAATGGTAGCCATGGTCCAATCTTTTAATGAGACAGAAGTAAATCTCTACCGCATTATTATACAAATCTGTTATAGTGTTGTTCATTTGTCTACGAAATTCTTACCACGTTGAACTGACAAAGGAATAAATAATATAATAGTAGCACCTGGGAGCACGTCACGTGACAGTCCGTGGTACAGTCTCCTATTGTTGAGTACGAGACTTCCAGATCATTCGATGGATACATGCTCTCGTTCAAAAATCTTCTTCTTTCACCAACGAATTTTTAAAACGTCCCAATTACCTCCAACTACCACCCCACCCCACCCACTCGGGGCTGTTTTTAACCATCAGTAGTGTACTCCATCCTCTTCAGCCTGCATCCATTCAGAGAAAACTACAAAAAGTCACTTCAGTTGGTTCATTTAGGGATTTTTCCGCTTAATCTGTATCAGGCGGAGGATCTGTTGATGTGCACTACTCTACTTGCGGTATAGCATACCTACATAGTTACTTTTTGTCATCTGTAAACATTGCTAGAATCTGACGAAACCATGCTTGGCAAACTCTCAACATAAGAGATCGTATGCAGGGGCTCAACCAGCGTATAATTCTAAGAAGCTTTGATTCCCCTTTAGTAAATCACCAAAATGGGACAGACAGAAATATTACTACAACAAAAAGTCTAGCGAGCAGCACATGAATGTGCGGCACAACCTAAACGGTCGAAAATTCTACAACATTGTTTCAAAGATCTATCCATTATGCACCATTCATTTTACCCTCTCCTTAGAATCATTCTCAGACGATCGACATAACATCTTACCCCCCCCCCCAACCACATCCTACCCTACCCTAACCCATACCCTACAAAACTTAGGATTGCCCCATTAATTATCCAGTATAGAAACTTTTGTGTCTCGATTAGTGTCATGTTGTAGTCCTCCAGTCTCAGATTTTAATCCTTCTTGCTGTAATTTAGATACATTGCAGTCACAGAAATTTGTTTCGCATGTAACTTATAAATGTAACTTATAACTGAACGTTTTTAATCTCAACTTTTTGTCTTCCTGGTTGCAGTATCTTGCTGTCATCATGTGAATATGTGTAGGCTACGGGTAACTCTGATATTATAACGAGGCCGGGTAAAGATTCACTATAAACCTGTGGAAGATAAGAGTGGAATAATAATTTGTGATTAGTCGATGCACATGGCCTTGCACAGGCCTGTAAAATGAAAAGTCTGTGATTCAACTATAATCAGAAAAGTCATACTATCTATTCACAAAATGAAACGGAAACCAAAAATAAATAACATGTTATCTAACGAAAATTTTCACTACCCAGCACTGAATACAAATATGTAAGTATAGCTTGAATATGTTACATAAAGAATTGATAAGAACATTCCATCATGATACTTTAGTACATGGAAAAGCAACGTTAATTAACTGTGCGGATAGATGACTTTCCATGGAAATGACAATATATGCGTGACTGAAATATTGCAATTCGTAGAAATTCGTCTGCAAGTTGAAGTGATATGTATATACGGGTGTCAGAATCCGACTACATGCACAATGACATAAAGTAAAATATAAAAATAATAAAACAAGATAACGGCCACAAAAGTGACAAGCGATAACCAAACATTTTGTCCATGGAGATAAATTTAATGAAGAATAAATTAAAACTGAACGTTGGTGCAATTTTAGCGACTTGCTTCTTCTGAGGAAAGGTCTAATGACTATGCGAACAGAAATTTGATTTGAATCTAGACAGGTAGAAATATATTAAAGGCATTGAAGACTCGCCCCAAACTGCGTGCCGCCCTCTGAAAAAAAGTTAACTTGCCATTGCTTGCAAGTGAAGTTTTCTTCTTGTCGCTACAAAATGCAAACAGTATTGAAACGTGATACCTTGTTATCTTTTATCTGGACCTGAGATATCAATCGCTGCTATGTACACTGTGTTGTGGGTATTGACCGTAGCTGCGTGTATTGACTGTACACTAGTGTCTAATAACTGACGGTAGCAAGCTGTATGTGTATTTTCTGGGATCGATGGTGGTGTCTAGCACTTCTGTTACACCTCATTCGAAACTAGGTCAGATTACCGGCATCAGACGTTTCTTTGTGCGCGAGTCTTCACTCCCTTTAAAGAACAGGCCCTACCATTATAAACAACGGTATATAACGTATGTAATTGACATGGCACGTATATATGCAAAGAACTTTTTTTTTTCAAACGGTAATTTGCTCAGGTTAATAGGTAAAATATGTTTCCGACGTTTTAATGAATTCAATGGTAGCATAGTGTATACTAGCGACTAGATTCGTGAATATTGTGTTAACCTTTGGATAGGATTGTTAATTGTATGGACAACCACTAAATGGCTTGACATATTAACGGACCTAAGCTGACGTCATAAAAACCAAAGCTCTTGGCCGTCTATGTTCCCCAATACTAAATGAGGCCGTATTATCCATACACTAAAACAACACAAATATGAATCGCTATTGACAACCAAGCTATGATATATGTGTCCAGTATGTAAAACTCCACCAATTAAAAGTCTCTTGAAAACACATAGCGTTCATTATCAAGACTCAGGGAAAGAATTTGGGGGCCATTTCTTGACGATGGCTATAAAAATGTTGTTTGGAATACCCTTTCGAGTACCTCATCGCATATATAGTTCGAGAGAATGTTTTCATGGTTTCTATATAGTAGTAGAAGAAAAAACATCCCCAGCGGGGTTCTCGGACGTACAAACCCAGGTGCATCTAATCGATTAGCAATATTCAAATTCAGACCTTATGTTATCGTTTTTTGACTTTCAGTTTCGTAAAAGAAAATTACTTTTATTTAAGTTCCAAGTAGGAAAAAAGAAAGAGATTTTCTGGACGAAATACAGACATAAGAAACTCAAAGCCTGCATGCCCTGGTCGGTCAACCATCATAAAGTAATTTTCGGATATGTTTCCTTTCAATTTGCGATTGACATAATTGAAACAGAACTTTGTGAGTATTTGGCTCTTTGTGCAGGTGGTGGTTTAAAAACGTAGCCAACTAGGCATGAATGTGACGTCACTGTCATGATGTACGAGAACAAGCTATACGTGAAAATGGGTGAGAGTAAAAACATGGCGGATGGATTTGAGGAACCCTAACTAGAGATTGTAATTGTGCGGTTTGATAAATGGGAGGTTAAGATTATATACAGTTAATGTCAACCATTAAACTAAATACGAATTGACTGCTCTCCTCGAAAACATCCACGGACACTGCTTGAATTAAGCAATTTCAAAACAAACAAACACAACCTTTGAAATTTAATATTTTTAGCTCGCCAGTCTGTGTTCAAATGTGTTAGAATTACGTATTTTAAATTTGAGGAATATTGGATGATTACTATCAAATTCTGTATAACAGTCTGTCTGTATAAGTCACTCAGTCAGTGCGTTAGTTAGCTAGTTAGGTATAGCCAGATATATTTCTGCAGTTTTTATTCTGTCGAAGACTTTCTATTTTTAGAACTGCGTGTTGAGTTATCAAACTTGTGTAATCTTTGCATATAATTAGTTACCCTTCACTGAAAACTTAAATTGGTTCACCGACTAACATAACGTTAGTCCATCTGGTGCCTCTCCCGACTAACATAGCCTTAGTCAGTTGCTATACCGACTAATTTATTCCTTAGTCAGTTGGATTTCTTAGTCGGTCATCTTAGTCCGTCAGCTTAGTCGATCAACAATTTCTTAGTAGGTAAATGTATATTAGTCAGTTACATTAGTTGGTGACATTAGTCGGTCTTTACCGACTAATTTATATGAGCCACCGACTAGTTTATAGCAGGTTTTACATTAGTCAGGATGGTGCCTCTCCCGACTAACCTTTCTTAGTCGGTATCGACTGACTAGTTGCACTGACTAGAATCACTGAAAGAATTAAACCCGACTAGTTTCACTGACTAGCATCACTGAAAGAAAAGAGAGCAGAAGAAACACAAATAATGTGTACGTTGGCAGTATTTATTTCTGATAAATCTTCTGATGTCTACAAAGGCTGACTTTCGACAGATAGCGAAGAAATCACTGTGAACAAAAATCTGATTTTATTCCAACAAAGTTAGGACAAGTTAATGGATCAAACATTCGCAAAAGTATAGCACTGCACAATAATGCAAAGTTGAATCTTGGGCAAGGGTTCCTCATGACTTTCGTTTTAAAGTGGTACCCCAAATCGACACCAGTTAAGTCTTCACGAACAAAGAGTGTTTCTCTTAACTACAAATGGCCTCCCACTTGTCTCCAGGAAGCCAAAATCTGCACCATTATTGACCTGCGAACAGAAAATATGATATACGTGTAAGCACAGATACAGATATAGCACATGATAACTCACATTATCATAAACATACATTTACATAATAATTTTATAACATATTGGGAGGTATACATTTAAATCTAGATCCCTCAAATTATAAGCCAGGAATAGCAGCTTTACCAAATAATTATTAGCTTTGCACAGCATAACACCAAGTTATTTTTCAAAGCTTAATAATTATGTTAATCATGTTAATAATGATCCCAATAGACCGGGAGCCCAGAGGGTTTGGTTAGCTGGGAAGGTAACCAATTGCCTTGTACATCACAATGTTCACAGTGCATTCCTGTATATGAAACCAGACGACTGGCAAACCGACTGTGGTGGGTGTGGCTGGGAGAGCAATTTTAAAGTCACCAGATAGCTACAGTAACCTAGATCAGTTTTCATGGTAACACATCAAAGTAAGTACAATGTGTCAGGTATGGCCCCAAGAGCAACAAATGGCCATTGCCAGTAATTATTGGTGGTGGGGTACCCCTGCCAGTAGACCCCCAATATGCCCATCCCCTCATTGACCTAGGTGAGCTCATGATTTGACCAGTTGAAACCTACAGGAAAATGATAGGTATCACTTCATATGTAAGGGATGGGCATTTCCAGTCATTTACATTCGTGGGGTAACCCTGCCAGTAGACCCCCAAAATGCCCATCCCCCATTGACCTAGATTAGCTCATGAGGTAACCAGTTGAAAACTACTGTAAAATGATTGGCAGGACTCTATATGTAAGGGATGGGCATTTCCAGTAATTTATATTAGTGGGGTACCCCTGCCAGTAGACCCCCAAAATGCCCCCCCCCCCTCATTGATCTAGGTCAGCTCATGATTTAACCAGTTGAAAACTACTGGAAAATGATTGACAGGATTCTATATGTAAGGGATGGGCGGACTCTGGCAGTGGTGGCCCACCAATATAAAATACTAGAAATGCCCATCCTTACATATGAAGTGATACCTATCATTTTCCTGTAGGTTTCAACTGGTCAAATCATGAGCTCACCTAGGTCAATGAGGGGATGGGCATATTGGGGGTCTACTGGCAGGGGTACCCCACCAATAAAAATTACTGGCAATGCCCATCCCTTGTATCTGAAGTCCTAACCAACATTTTCCAGTAGGTTTCAAGTGGTTACCTCATGAGCTGACCTAGGTCAGCCGTGAGGGGTCAATTGTTGATCACTGGCAGGGGTACCCCACCACCAATAATAACTGGCGATGGTCATTTGTTGCTCTTGGGGCCATACCTGACACATTGTTCTTACTTTGATGTGGTTACCATGAAAGCTGATCTAGGTTAGCTATTAGGTGACTTTAAAATTGCTCTCCAGCCACATCCACCACAGTCGGTTTGCCAGTCGTCAGGTTTCATATACAGGAATGCATTGTGAATATTGTGATGTACAAGGCAATTGGTTACCTTCCCAGCTAACCAAACCCTCTGGACTCCCGCTCTACAGATCAGTGAAAATTTGACCAAACTTATGAAGCTTGCACGTAAATGATATACTAGACTGTTTTTTTTTTAAACAGGTTATGAAAAGTATCTTTAATATCATTAAACAGTTGGGTACAATAGTTAAACTCACTCTTCCATCTTTTTTCTCTATGGTACTTGTTCCTTTGCTTTTTGGACTCTTGGATTAACTCTTTTGTTCTGCGTAGGGTACCAATATATCATCTTAAAACATGTCTTTAAGCCATATATAACACAGTTCTCCTCTTCTGTTGTTGCCTCCACACTGGTGTCGTACATCACAGGAAACCTCACACTTGACTTAGATATTTGGCTTTTCAATTCCTGCTGGAAAAAAGAAACAGCAAAGTATTCATCATTTGAAAAAAAAATTAAATAAAGTTGTCACCACAAAGTTATGTGAGATTTGCTTCCACTATAGTCTCAAAAAACAATCCCAAAGTTTGAAGCAGACTGTATAAAGCTGAAAATTTGAACGAGAGTGTCATCACCATTGCAACCAGAATCAAATGCCCAGAATACAGAGATAATAAAACATGGGCTAAATCTTTGTTTGTTTTTATGATCTTTAAAAATATAAAATTTTAGAAACAGAAATGCACTGAGCCAACTTATTTATAGGCCTAATCGTTTTTAGTTGTTATTTTGCTTGCTCACATAACAAGCCTGTTTAGACCTAGGCTAGAGGAGAATCAGTACTTTGTTACACTAAGTTTGTCTTTCGGTCGTTTTGATTTAGTCTTACTAGTAGTACTAAAGTATATAATGGACCGGCGAAGACTAGAGAATACCCAGAGTTTTAGCAACTGCGTTAAACTGTATCATCTGATCTATTATTTACGTCAATGAGTTTCATTCAATCTAGGATCAAAAAGAGAAAATTAATTAATCTTAACCTTTAAACTTTGCTACTAAACAGATATGCTTGAATTACAAATAAATGTCAAAAAAAAAACATCATAATCTACGAATCGATGCATATACATATACATAAACAGAATAATTTGAATTCGCGCAAGTGAACCCTGCACTACATTGGACAGAAAAAAAAACGTGCAATTAGACCAAACTAAACATACTAAATTTTCCGTTACTTCTACATAAAATATCAATACAAATACAACAACTTACTCTTTTGGCAGTATACTAAAAGCACATGTTATAATAACTTCAGACTATCAAGCTTTCCTGAGAAAAAACGGTTAATACTTCTTACAGTAAACAAGTCGACCGTGAAGGAATGTCGCAATTGTCCGGCGTGACCGGAAATTAAATACTAAAAAATGATAAATGAAAAGGTTAAACAGAACTGAAGCGTGCATCATGACTGCTCGCAACATATAATACCGTTGACTAGCCAACATAATTTGTTCAGCCTACTGTGACTGTACGTTTGAAGGTCTAGCCTTGCCTATTCAATATCACAAAGCCTACCCATTTAGATTCACATGGGAAATTACAGGAAATCTTTACCAAATGAGTGTAGACTTCAAATAAACTATTGAGACTTATAGTTCCAGCATTTGTTTGGGAATAAATTAGAAGATTATGTGCCACTGTTCAATCTAGCCCAATACACACATAACACATTGTAATTGGTGTTTAGAATGCACACTTTAGTGTTGAGAAAGCACTGCAGTACCCAGTAGAAGCCTATAGGCTACTCACTGTCATTGCACTTGTGTATTGCGAAACGCCAGCGTGGCAACGGTACCGTTACACTAACCATAATACAGTACTAGTGCCAGTGGCCTAACAATTAACTTTAATTTTACCTTCAAGTTAAAGGAATAACAGGTAGGCCGATGATGGCAGTTAATACCTCCATTCTTCTAAAGACCTTCTTGGGTGATTTACGGTTGAAAGTTGCTTATAGAGTGATCGTATGAAACTATGCCAAGTCCAGCAAGCTGCCGTTGCCTCTCGGTTTCCAAATTGAAGTGAATCGAATTGGGTTAAAATACATTAGTCCGTCGACACCGACTAAGCTACGATTATGGAGTAAATCGGGTGTCCGTATCGTTCTTAGTCCATGGGTTAAAATACCTTAGTCCGTCGCCATCGACTAAGTTGCGATTAAATATTCCTTAGTCAGTGTAAACTGACTAAGAAGCAGTGATGAAACGAAGATTTTTGCTAGTTCGTGTGCATTGACTAACGTTACAGACTAATTTAACGTTAGTCCGTTGCAATATTGACTAGTTTATTTTTTCAGTGTTTAGTCTAATTTAAAAGTCTTTGTGGTTAAAAACAAAAATTGGTTATTATACTAAATATCATGTCGTGAGATAGGTACTCAAATATTGAATATTTTAAATCCTACAAACTTAAACGTTTCTCTTTTTGTTTTATTTGGAAACCTGCTTTGACGTATATGTATGGTTACATCGTGCTGATAACAGTGCTGATCAAAATAAAAGCAACATGTTACGTTTCTGGGCATATGATCAGTTTTAATGAAGCAGTGTACCTACTTCAGATTGTGTTGTGTCTCAATACTTATAACTTACACGGACGCGTATCGGAGACACCTTACGACATAAAAATAAGGAGAAAACAAGAATTATGTTATCATGTCTACCCGTACAAATGATATCTCCTCCTCACCTAACCAGCCCCGAACTCTCCCCAAAGCTACCCCCACACAGGTCCATAACCGTGAATTCTGAGTTCAGGAGGGGCACCAACAAGTTCAGGATGGGCACCAACAAGTTCAGGAGGGGCACCAACAATTTCTGAAGAGGCATCAACAATTTAAGAAAGGGCCCCAACAATTTAAGAAAAGGGCACAATACTCGTGCCCGAACGGACAGGACACAGTAGTTTGCGAGGGCATGTCCCCTGTCTCCCCCCCCCCCCCCACCTTCATTCAAAACAATTATATTTCTGCCAATCAAATATATGACAACGAGAAGAAGGAAAACAGACATTTTATATCATCAAGTCTACCTCTTCAAATCATGTCCCCTTTCCCCACACCACACCAGCTCCAAGCCACCCCTCCCTCTTCCACCACTCTTTCCCATACAAACATATAATATAGAGGACCTCCACCCATGCATTGTTCCTTCTTCCTGTGCATATTTTAACACATTATCTGACAATATACCCTTTGTTTATTTGTCAAGGTATTACAATATATTATTTCACTTAATACCAAATATGTACTATGCAAATACTGTCCTTTTACTACATTGACCCTTCATTTCTCTCTTTGTCACAAATCTATAAATTATGTCACCGATTTATGTACAAACGGTCAAGCCTGATTGCACTTGATGTATCAAACATCGATCCGGGTAGACATAAATCCTCTCCATGGAACACCCTAACGTGCGAAGAATCTCCTTTATTGATCTTTTGTAAAGCTGCAATTACATACAAAAATAGAAACGCTACTAATGTTTCAGTCCTCAAACGACTTGGAGCAAGTTTGATTTAAAGAGACTCACTTAGTTTTGAAAAAGTCGTGAACATTAAAATCAAAATCTAAGCTGAACTTGATATGACATTAAACGCATATCGCAAAACAGAAAGAATAGCTAGCAATATAGCATTTCACGAATTCATTGAAGGTAACCGAGGCATGCATGATTTCATATTGAAATATCCCTTTGTGACGTAATACTGGTACGTCATTTTTACACGGTAATAACTAAAACTACAATTTTCATTTTTGCAAGACTACAAATTATTTGTAATAGTACTATGTAACTGACTTTAACGGTAAAAATAAATCTGCAGTTTTGCTTGGAGAGAAAATTTAACGATTTCTAAATCGTAAATTACCCATGATTGCGAGTAAATATTGAGTCTGGGAGATGTGTATGATATGCTATACTTCACGGAATATCGATTCTCTTTAAGTATGTTTGCCGAGGACTCATTTTTCATTGAACTCAACATCTGGTAGGTCTACAGTCCAAATAAACGGATTCATGATACACGCGTGTACCCGTCGATAACAGAATAAACATATCTTCTTTTCTCTTCTCTTCTTTCTTATCTTGTGTTTTAGCTCACTGTGACAAACAGGGCGATATGGAATTCTTGTACGGTAGCTAACATGTTCCATCATTCTGTTTAATATTGGTTTATTAAAAAACAAGAGTGACATATAGGAAAGACAATGCGTAGTTTAATTCAAAGGAAAAGCCAGTTATTTATCTAATAGGGTCGATTTTTTTAAATATTTTTTTGTCGGATAGATGCCACCTAACTGACATTGATTCCCTTGGATTTTAAGTGCCGCGGGTTCCCACCTTCTACCTAGTTAGCGCTTATATCAGGATTTGGTCTGAATCAAAGGAATCGGTGTATGAAACCACGTTATGTTGCATAGTACATAATAAGCTATATGTTGACATATTGTTGTACGTAAAAAAAGAGATCAAGAAAGATCCGGGGTTATCTTTCATTCAAAGACCGGGTTACTGTCGATGCAAATTTTCGAAACCGCGTGTTCAACCCTGTTCGCTCATTGATAATGATATCCGAGTATGATCTGCTGGATGGAACAATTATGTTTACACTAACGGTTTAAAACCTGATTGATCCGTGAATGAACGTAGTTTTTATAGTTGCTTCACGTCGTCCGTGAATCAAACATGGCGAACGTTCGTAATTGTAAGTATATATTTAGTCTTGACCAAGTCGTTTGTAATATACTCTTTATCTCGCGTGCAAACTGTACATGCCTCAGAGTCGTTTCTGCCTACCACGAACGTGCTTGCCCACTGTATTTTACATGCCCGAAAATCTGTCCGATACGAGCGTTGCCGAGGGCATTCTCTGGGCAGTACAGCATATAGATACGGGAAAATAGCTGGTGAAAAGAAAGATGCACTATGCTGTTCATACTAGGGTCTTATCAAGACTAGTATATATAACGTAGGCGTACTTACAAAACACTATATAACTGAATCGATAAATATTTGAATCAATCACTTATTAGGTAAGAAACTGACAAATATTGCTACCCTTACATACGTGGGACCTTAACATCTTAATACCCAAAATAACCATCACCAGTAAAAAAAAAACGAACATTATGATATATTCTCCGGTATACAAATATATGGACCCTACTATCTACGGTAGATAGTTTAACGACCACACTTTACCATTCCTGTTATCGCGCCTACCATGCCAAGTGAGGCGTTAATTAAAGTTTGTCATATCATGTTTGAATAGTAGCATACAATTGATAAGTACATATCTCTCTGACCGATACAACTGAAAAGTAATCACTTGGATGTTGAAGCGCCCCTTGAAATTGATGCTGATATCTATAGAACTAAATTTGGATGTGCCGGGAATAAAAAACATCATATCATATTTACTACTTTTGGATGCGAGTCCCGGAAAAGAAAACTCCGTAAGATTGAACCATAACTTTGCTCAGTTGTGTAGCTAATCTTGCCATCAGTCAAATTTGTGAGCCTTTATGGGTATCGGTAAGTTAAATTAACTTATTTAGCTTTTTTTTTTGGTAAGTGTGCATGTAATCTCTTTTCAAAATACTTTCGATAATTGAAACTTTTACATCCTGCACTATAGAGTCTGGTATGGAAACCAGTTTAGTTATCTGTTATGTAAGATCCCTAAATTTCATTGTTCTGTATTGACATATAGAGTACACATACTAGAAAGCTATTGACGATGTTCTATCTACACGAAAGAACAATTGCTCCAAATTGAAATATTTAGCAAAGCCTCTTTTTTAAAGATAGAAATGGAAACAGCTTTTCCAAAACTGAACCTTTCATCAACGGAACCTTATCATCATTAACTTAATCCATTTTGAAGATCATATTGTCATTGCTATGAAGTAGTTTGTGATTTTTCAGTCCAATGATGTATATATATATATACTATTGGAATGACGACTTTCTTTACTGGTTTCGAACATGCAATGCATAACCTAGTTGGTTAAGGTGTCATGTATAGCGGGAGGCCCGGGCTCGAATCCCGTGGAGGATGGAAGTTTCTTTTTAATGTTCTGGATTTTGCAACTAATTACCGTTTCATATATATATATATATAGGTTGAACTAACAGTACATCTTTACATTGAAAGTCTGAACGGCAATATGAAGCCGCGAAGACAAATCCAACTACATGTTAATTCTTGATATGAATCCTAAACGACCGATTTGATTTGAGAAAACAAACTGAATGATTGAGAAACTAGTTACACTTTCCTGTACAAATTTTTTTTTCTTGTTTTGCTTCTTTTGTCAATCTCAAATAATGAGCTTTGTAGTCAAAATCTGCGAGCGTTTCTTTGTGTAAAATTAAGTGTGCCTGACGTTTCGATCCTAGCAGGATCTTCTTCAGAGACTGAATGACAGGTAACCGACAATACAATACATCTGTATTGGTGTTTACCCTGCTCATTAACATATATGTATTCTGTGCTTGTATTTTGTCCCTTGTATATTCTGTTACTTGTCATTCAGCCTCTGAAGAAGATCATGCTAGGATCAAAACGTCAGGCCCACTTACTTTTACACATTCTTTTACACAGGCTCTTTATTGGATAAGCAGTTTGCTAACAGGTTTTGTTTTATTTTGATTTTAGCTTTTCTTTGTCAAATTTTCCTTGTAACTGTCTGCTGCTGTAAAAGGCAGGATTGTCTCGAATCTGTAAAGTGTAAACTGGAACCTCTTTTATTTTCCCAAAGAACGAGAGAGAGAGAGGAGGAGAATGCGAATAAGTCCTTAGGACAGATGGCCATTATATTGACTGTTACATCACGTACATGATAAACGTCACGAATTAAACACTGTCCATCTTTGGAAGCGTATATTTTGAGTCCTCATAAATCAGTGTTTAGGGAGACATCATCCATGGTATATGTTGATTTAAAACACATGGAACAGTTCGTGACTATTCTACGTTAAGCTGTTTTGGTTATTAAGTTGTAACTTTGCAGCTCTGTGAACATGCCATGTAACATTTGCACACAATTGATAACCTCTCAATCAAGTTGAACACTATAGGCGATTACGGTCGTTCCTGCTCCATATTACAGCAGGTCATTAACTGTTTAACTCAGTACAATAAGTTTTGTGTCCCACATATTTCAAGGCATTTCAAGTGGATGAAGGTGTTTTCTTAATAACATAAAACAATGAGAATTATCTGCATTTTTAGTTCAAACCCACATTCTATAGCACTTTGTTTGGTAAAGATATGGATTTTTCAAAATTGTTGGTAGTCTATGAATGCATCTGGCAATATCAGATTGAATGATGCCATTACTGCAATTCAGCTGAAAATAGTTATATATTGGTGAAATAAATATTTTACTCACTTATTCACAGAGGAAAATATATTATTTCTACAAACAAAAAAAGGTGCATTTTGATCAACTTCTAAATAAAGAGAAACTTCACAGCTATAATTAAAAATTCCAAATGTATCATATTTGAAGGATAAATCAAGAAGAACATTATAATAGATAAGTAAAGCTTTTGAATAACAATTGCTGTTATGACATTACAGACCACCTATCGTGATCCACTCCAGGAAAGAATCGAGGGCTTAGGCAGTCAAGATAGGTTACAATCAATCAACCATACCTTGAGTAAGGCACAGGATATTGCGATGGGGGGGGGGGGGTTACTAACAGCATGGAACGTTTCAAATTTATGTCTCTTTTTATCAGCATGTCTATATAAACTATCAAGATGATATCTCTCGCTGATAAAAACGTTATCATATCGGAGTATATAGCAGTTGTTGTGGTAGTGATAGTGGTTGTGATTTTGGTTTTGCTGGTAGTGTTGATGATAGTGGTAATTATAGTGGTAGGGGTAGTGATGGTAATATTGGCAGTAGTAGTTACAGTGGTCGAGGTTTTAGTTCTGACGGTAGTGGTAATGATATCTGCATCGGTTATGGTGATGAATTTAGGCTTAGTATTGATAGTGGTAGCGGTAGTGGTGCTGGTGGTGATGATGATAGTGGTAATGATATTGGTAGTGATAGTTAGTTGGCAGTAGTAGTTGCAGTGGTAGAGGTGATCATTTCTAACGGTAGTGATAACCACATTGGCTATGGTGGTGGTTTTAGGCTTAGTATTGATAGTGATAGCGGCGGTGGTGCTGGCAGTGTTGATGTGGTAGTGATAGTGGTAGTGAAAGTGATGGTAATATTGGCAATAGTAGTTGCAGTGGTAGAGGTGATCATTTCTAACGGTAGTGGTAGTGACATCGACATTGGCTATGGTGGTGGTTGTAGGCTTAGTATTGACAGTGATAGTGGTAGTGGTGCTGATAGTATTGATGATAGTGGTAATCATCATCAGAAAGGAAGCAAAGTAGTAGAGGTTCTATTCTTTCACGAAAGATGTCATAACAATATTGATAATTTAAAGTTTCTCTACGTTCTTTATTGTTTTTTGTTTCATTTATTTATATTATTATGTGAGAAGTGTTTACTCAAGTGTTAATAATGACTTTTGGGTCAAGTTTTTCACAGTATTGTGGTTCTATTCTCGATTGTTGAAGGAAGTGTTAGTTACCTGACAATATTTATCTCTTACTTTGAGTTCAGAATCTCATCGCCAATGATGAAAAAAAGCATAAATTCCAAGGAGTAGAAAAATTAGCACACAACTATTATCTGATCGGGATTGAACAGTTAATAGCTCCCTCTTTCACAGGAACAGTAAAATAATTGTACCATCATGTATCTTTTAGAAACTTGGCTAGATTCGAGGGTGGGGTTAGTGGTGGTTGGGAGGAGTCTAACATTGTGTAAATGATGACATAGCGTGGCACAACGGGCAGTGGGGGGTCACTCCCTGGTCAGTATGGAGGCAAAACTACAACACAACGCAAGATGCGGCTGATACAACGGATATGAAATAATGGTGAGCAACTGATATTAAAGAGTAACTAACACTCCTTTGTAGTTAGGACTCCTTCGAGAATTTTGTTGAGAAGTTTAAATCAGAGTTTATTAGATCATTTACAGAAGACTTACAAGGGTCTTTATTGAGCGACCCTGCAATTACCACGATGCAATTTACACGTAAGACTGATAACAATATCTTAGACACGTTGTTTATGCTCTCCAACTTTTAAGAGACCGGATTTAATTTATTTCTTTTCATATAATTCTTTTGTCACTGACACTTAGAACTAAATCACTAGTGAGTTATTGCTGGAGGTAAATTCCCGAGTTGACAACGCGGAGGTGATCCTTTAAGCTTGTATAATAATAATAATACAATTCCTCGAACTCTATATAGTGAGGTGTCCCGAACGGCACACTGTTTCGTTCACGGAACACAGGGCTTTCTTGTGAGACAAAAAAAAGATATGTTAGAAATCAATAGAGAGAATGATGCCTCACTTACTAGCATATTTATTCTTTAAACATCTGGTTTAAGTTTCATTACGATTCGTATTTAATCACGGAGAGAGACTTGAAAACAATATTGTTGGCGTGTGACCTTTAAAATATCACGTGATAGATCGTCTTCTCTTCCTTAACAACCGATATAAACACTTTGCCTATAGATTTTACAACACGTTTACTATCAAAGTGTATACCTATATAGGCCTAGCCTAATTTGCATATGAAAACTCCCGGTTGAAGTTGTTGTTGTTGTTGCAGTTATTATGTTATTTCAGAGATGAAACTAATTGCAATAAACATATCATTTTGATGTATACAATTATGATCTATACAAATAGTGAAATTAGTACAATTTACAGAGGAATAGCTTACCATTAACAATTCAGACTGGACTAAGAATCTGACGTCGTCATCAGATTTGCCTTAAAGGAGTATTTCAGAAAATTAACATGTTTTAGATGTAAACATCTGTCAACGAAAATAGATCAATTTATTAACCTGCCCACAAAAACGTTATATACTTTTAGACCATATCATATTTAAATAATCAAATTTTGCATACAGTCCTCTCCACCAACTCCCCCCCCCCCCCAACCCCAAATTTACCCTTATCCTTAATTCACCACTGATGTAATTCATTACGGCAAAAGGGGAAATACATTGTTCTGCCATTCCATTGCCAAATGCAAGGAAATGTCAAATCTTGTTTCCGTTAGATATTATCAAGAGAACTTGAAACAAGTTTAGAATCACAATATGTTACAGGCAGTTTCCATGACTACACAAAAGTACCTGCTTCTGAGATATGACTGGTCTACCTGACAACCGGTAACGAAATGTGCTTCCAAATTACATCGAATATGAAGATTTCCATGATCGAAAAAAGTCCTGTTTGACTCAACAATATAACAAAATTAATTAAGTCAAATATGTTCGGTTATATTACATTATAAAAATGTTAAAACAATGTTAAAATATGTTGTAAATGATGAACAGTAAAGGAGATGCAACTATACCCTTGAACGAATATTAAATACAGAACTTCGCAACGTACATAATTTTGGTAGAAAGATAATTCATAAAGGTGTTTTTTTTCGTTAATAATTAATGGATTATACTTAGTCATAATTTATATTTGACTTATACGACCCTATACTCGTTAGTATACAGTTATTTATAGCATTCAAGCTTTATTAACAATTCTCACTTGATTCGAGTTTATTGTGCATAGTGGTTATTACGATTATTTATAAGGAAAAGCGTCAAGTTCTCACGTGTTTTTATTCGAGTGCATATATCTTAGGCAAAGTACAACATACCGACCTATATATTTTGCAACCACTTTTATTATGTATACACAGTTTCAAATATATAGTAAAGGAAAGGAAGTATACCAAGTCTAAATATAAAAAAAAAATATTTCTTTACATAGCCGTCTTGTGGGTTTACATACGTGAGCAATGTTTTCAAATGTATTCCGTATGATTCGGGCTGCAATATCTCATGCCATGGGTTCATAGCGTAGAAGGTTAAGTTACACTCTAAGACTAATACGGTCATGTTATTGAGAGTAAATTTCGTGACGAGATCTATAAATCAGTTTTGTTTCATCTCGTTACGAATTTCGAGAAGAAGATTAAACACATTGAGTGTTTCCGAGATGTCTGTTCGTATATAACT
This sequence comes from Apostichopus japonicus, assembly GCF_037975245.1. NCBI lineage: Eukaryota > Metazoa > Echinodermata > Holothuroidea > Aspidochirotida > Stichopodidae > Apostichopus > Apostichopus japonicus. The sequence goes on from NC_092582.1 coordinate 2,597,967, forward strand.
TTTAGACAGCAGTCGCTCATTCGATCAGTCACTCATTCTGCTATAGTTCTAACATCAGTACCATGCGTTTAAAGACATATTGGAGCAGATTTGTTGTATTTTCAAGTCTAAAATTGCTTCTAGGTTCCTTTGACATTGGAGTACTATTCTGTATAAGAGGCCGAAGGATGTGGTAAAATGATAACTACTTTCTATAATAACTTCCTATAAAACAACAATTAAAGAGACCAGAGAGTCAAGTTAGAGTGGTGTTCTATAAGGCACAATCCAATACTTTACTGTTCCAGCAAACTATCCCTAAGAAGAGAGGCGGGGAGAGGGGGGGGTCGGGAGATGGGGATGTAAGGGGAACTATGGTATACATTTGAAAATCAGTTTTGCATAATATTTAAGGTTCCTTGCAGTTATAGAGATAAACACACTGAAGTAATTCATAGATATCACTTTCGTTCAAACAGATTGCTTTTTGGCCGACGTTCGTGGACACGTGACGTATTTCGTACTAAACGTTCTGCATAAACTTATTTTAAAATCCGATTTGACATGGTATTATCTCATTCCTTGTTCATCTTTCTCTTGTTTTCAAATAACATCATGATCCCCCCCCCCGCCCCTACCCCACCCTTTTTCTTCAGAAACTCAAATAAAGTATTTGTCGTTGGAACGCCATTCGAATAATAAATAATCCCTCCATAAGCATTGTAACCTTCGACGCTATATCTGATATTAGAGTATGAAATGGGAAAAGGGCCCGTTGCGTTGGCGAAAGTTGCGTTGGCGTTAAGGACTGCTTTATTGAGAATTAATATATACTTCTACGATGGTTATCACGTATATAACCTTCAATGTGTTACAATCTTTAACGCAGAAACGCCGCTTTAAATTGGCGCGTCGTTCGTTTATCGGTGATTATATCGTAAATATACTCTCCGGCTATGAAAATAGAAAGTATTAACCCGTCATTCTCTTAACCGACTCCCTCATATTCATCCAGTGAAGAAGTGAGCCTACTCATTTCATAACTTGATTATGTGATTGAACAGATGAGAGCGCCACTCATGTATTCCATACAGATATCTACTCACATTAAATGACTTATATATATCTTCGAGGGCCTGTTCTTGACTTGCATTATCTGTAGTACGGTCGGATTCCTATCAATTCCGCTGGGGATGATGTCTTCGTTGTTGGTTTGTGTGGAAGGCATAAGGTAACTTCGACTGGAAAAGGGAAGTTGAAAATAAAATAGTTAAAGAGAAGTCCGCGGAGGTCGTAAATGAACAATTACCATAGTGGATATTTATCATTTAACCCCCGTGACGGTTTCGCGCTGTATACGGTGTATCAAGAATATACGCTTTGTTTCTTTTCGGAGGTGCATCGGAGAAGGGGGGTCGTTTTAACCTAATACATGCCATAAATATGGAAATTTTTTATTCAATGCTTGGAAATGTCATTTCGCGATATGACAATGTTTATACGGATCGTATCTCTGACATGGAATCAGCTAACCAGAAATAATATCGCCTTTCATGAAACGTCTCTGATATGACTTTAAGCAAACATATTTCAATATTGGATTTTTTATTTCTGTTGTCGATGTGTCTTCGATTAAAGTTTCCAATGAGACTGTCAAATTTAATTGAAAAATAAAGAAGAGTGAAAAACACACGAAGGACATAAGTATGTCATTAATAGGAGAAGGCTGGGTTATGAACAAATATTGGAATAAAGTGAGAATAATTATTGGCGAGCGATATCTTCTTCTTTCTCCTTTTTTTTTTTTTTTTCTTAAATTTAACAGAAATTATGTGGCATCTGTGAACCTTTTTTTTTATCTTTCTTCTTGATCGATTGATGTTTCGTCTTCAGGGGAATTTAGTGCAATATTTTATGTACAGTGGTTATTATTATCGGTCACTTCACATTTCCTATGAAAAGAAAAAAAGATATTTTTAAGTTTTTCTTCATAGCTTTTTTTTTATTTTTATTTTTTTTATTATTACAATTATTCTGATATCCATATTCTCGAAGATACTCATTTCAAAACTGGCTCTTATGAACAAGAATAAAGGAGTAATTACTCTATGGAAATTTGACGGAGGACGATTCCAAAAGTACATACAATCTGATGTACATGTGTTATTGCGACGTATTTACGGCTGTTTACAGGACATAAGGTAATCTAACTTGGAATTTAACCATGGCTGCGGATATACTTGCGGAATTAACTCTAAAGGCTTTCGGTGAAGATTTGAGGGTAAGTTTTACTCAATTTATGGACATGCGCTATATGTTACTATGTATTGTTCCTATGCGCTATATGTAACTATGTATTGTTTCCATATATACGAACAAAAGTTAGACATTTGGGTCGAGATAACGTATGAATTAACTTAGACGTGTGTCAAAAATGCATCTTTTTTTTTTTTTTGGCTTCTAAATAAAGAAAAAATGTATCAACCTAAAAATTTGCCCCGAAACGATAGCTTAAAGGATTGTGTAATATGATCTTCCTATAGAAATTTGTAGGTTTTCATGTAAGAATTGAAGTAGGAATTGAAAAAAATCAAGGAATTGATAAGCGTTTTCACTATATTTTTATCGTTTTTCACGTTGTTTAAAATTCAGGTTATAAGACTGAATGTGCTGTGGACAGTTTGTATATGAACTGTTTAATAATAAAAACCTTTAACCACTTGAGAACAGTGACACTATCCTCTTGTAAATACAACCCCCCCCCCCCCCAAAAAAAAGAAGACATAACTCGTATATGTGTAAGTCTGTTAGTTCATGTAAGAGTCAGTGTGGACAACAACGATGCAAGGAGTATAGCATATGTGTAACTGTAATGTAAAGAATGTATTAAACTTCATATGGAAGAGAAAGACACGACGTAAGCTCGAATATATCTGTCTATATTATTCATTATGGAGATGTTTGCTTGTCTTAATTAACTTAATTAAACTGACCAACACTGTAAATGATGCCTGCAGCTATAATTGAATTCCAAAACCAATTACCATATGTATATATGTATGGGTACGATAATAGGTGTTAAACAACTTTAATAAGACTGCCGCAATCTTACAATCTCTGACTCTTTGAGTTGAGTCAACCCGGGCGCTCTATACGTAATCTGGCGGAATGCCTGAGATACCATTGCGAGTGGTTTTGCAATGCAGCGGACATATCATTCAATCTTTTAAAAATAGTTTTTAGAAACTGTTGATAACAGGCGCGCTGTTTTGTGAACACACGTGCAGCACAGAGAGATGTTGTTTTCTATACCTACATGCGTGTACATTGGTATATCCCGCAGACGGTATATAACTGGCCAAGCACCCGCAACATTTGTAAGGGATGTGAGATACCAATGGGATTTTAACCCCTATACTCCTCCTCCCCCCCCCCCACCACTCCCTCCCACCCCACCCCAAAATCACATCTACCTATCAGAGACCATCTGACCGGAATATATATTAGTGTACTAAATAACGTTCAATAACTTCTCTCCGGGGCCTCTGTCTCCCAATGTTTTTACCCACACATTCAGAAGGACTATTTTAAGACAATAACATTTCTCTTTGAGGGACAATACGTTTAAGGTAATGAAACTTGCTCGTTGAGAAGAGCGCTTTAGAGACCATTTGTTTAATTTCTAACATCTTTGCGTATACTCCATTGATGACATTTACCGAATAAAAAGCAGTCACTGGACTTTTTAAATTGATTTAAATTGTTAACACTGTTTTCCTGTTTAGAAACTGCATTAAAAACAAAAACCTGCCCCCCATTTCGCCCCATGTATATTTATCTAAACACTTATTGGATCGAGTTAGGCTACTTTTTTGTCTTTGCGACAATTATTTTGCTACGATATTTTGCGTCTAAGCTTACATTTTACGAGATTTTCGTGACGTCAGAGACCGATTACGATAAATGGTGTGAAGGTGTCTTCTTTTAGTAGTGTTGTCGTTGGAAGTTATTTCCCTTTTTGGAACATTAAGTGCATAAAATGTGCTACGGGGTTAGAAGTACACACTACCAAGCAAAGACTCCATAGGTGTAATCATGTACACTATTTACGTACTACATTCACATTCATGATACGGTGCCATAGCATTTGGGATTGTATACAGAGATGTAAGTAAATCATTGGCTCATGTGACAGTTCAGTACCGCGTCAAATCCACCACAGACTTTGGTGAATTCATGTTTAGTATGACGTGTCCATGCAGATCAGTTATCGATGAACGTTACCCTTTATATCCATACGGAAGTCATGTTTCGACGTGTGTGAAGTATTTATATATTATACTTGTTGGCTTCGAGAATGCATGCGCATAATTAATAGATGAATATGATGGATGTCAATACATATTGTATTTATACCGTGTTAAACGATTTAACACATGAATAGCTTTCCCACGGGAGAGAGAGATAACTTGCAGTCCAACTGCTAGGATGTAATATCGACACCAAATAGTCACGTGATATGCCGGCCGTGAAGCCCTTAGTATGATGTTTTAATCTAATAGAAGACATTCTATTGTTTCGATGTAAATATATAGCTATACCTCGGTAAAAAGGTGTAAACTCTGCCAGACACTATTATTGGAAATTGAATCATGTTAACAAGCTTATGTATAACTTCTATGAATCTGTTGCCAATGAATGTTGTTCTCGTTCCAATAATATAATTAAACGAAAACATTCATCTAATGTTTGTATTCATCCTTTAGTGTGTAAAACAGCTGAATGCGTTAAAGGGTATCTTCTCTAGCCATCAATATATATCATATCATACCAGTGCTGTTACCGAGTGGATAAAGGCGGTGGCATTTGAAGCAATAAGGTCTAGCTATGAGGAGGTTCTGCGTTCGATACCCGGCCGGGTCATAGTAAGGTGGGTTTGACATCCAAAGAGCAATCTGCGGTTTTCTTTCTAAAATTGAAAGATTCCAAAATTGATTTCAAATGTTGAATTGGAAGCCACCCGACGTGTAAGTTGTAATCCATAAGCCCTTGCGGGTTTCATCCACATTTGTGGTCGCTTTAGCGTCGTAAAAAATAACTGCTGATTATAAACACAGTGCGTGAAATGTCGGACGAAAGTTTGCTATTATCCAAAACAAGCCTATCCTATCACGCTTTCACGACAGATGCACACAGCTTATAGGTTTATTTGCATATAAGCATCGAGGCTAAAGTTACAGTGGCTACTAACCATCGAGGCAAAGAACCAGCTAAATGGGTTTATTCAGAAGTTGTTACATGCGCAGAATGCCTCACATGCAGAACGACTCATAAATAAAGGACGTGTTATATATACGGAACACATCGACCAATGGTGGTTATGCATACACAGAACACAGTGTACACGGGGCCCCGTATCATACACAGAACGCCTCATGTACCGAACGCATCGTACGGTACATAGATAAACATTACTCGTGTTAGAGCTCTCCATTGCAAGGTGCCTTATGATACTAACAAACCCACGTGACATTCAAAGCTACGGTACGTGACATGGGCTTAGACCATGGGTGGGCAACCTTTTTGAATGAATGGGCCAGATATAAGGAGTGAAAAATTGACTGGGCCGCACCTAACCAACGACCTGCTGTTGATTTAAAACCTTTGATTCGAGGACTTTCAAGCAATAGGTGTGTGAACTTAATCTGTATTCACAAAAACATAATGTCAATACAGTACAGTTGCTAATGAATGGGGATAATAGGCCTACCTGACAGCATCATTAGTGCCGATAAATTCTAAGCAGGTAGCTTGTTTTTTGTGATGATGTAAAATAGATTGATTTTGTTTCTTTTTCTTGAGACATCTCACGGGCAGCAAAAAAATCACTGGCGGGCCGCATGTGGCCCGCGGGCCGTAGGTTGCCCCCTTAGTTGTAGACCTATACTTGTTTACATATATATAGTACTGAGAAATAAGGGTTTCAATAACCTTGAATAATCACGTTACAAAGCCTACATATATACATACAGTATTTATAACAACGATTGCTAACTAGTGCAGTTTGCTACAGTTTATCTCATGACTAGTTTAGACAAACTAAATAATTGTCTAGATTAATCATCTAACCTTTCGTAATAAATGAACCAATGGTGTAACTTTATTTCCACAATTGTTCATCCACTTTAGATGAAGCCAGAATTAATGAAGTCCTGAAATATTCGTATTCGGTTTTTACTGTAGCATGTTTACAATGATATCTTTCATTGTACTTTACTTATTATAGTGTTTTTTTTTATATTATTTCCCTTATCGTGACAGAAGTAAAGAAATCAACTCATATCATGTATCGTAATGTATCCACTTTAGGCCAAATATCAGGAGAGGCTATCTGAATTTTACGTGGGTCTATAATGTTACATATTATTATTTATAACTTAACTTTAAACACGGAGGAAAAACTATAAAAAAAAATACGCACGTTTGTGAATTGATGATGACCAAGAAAGTGTTCGCAATATATTAATAAAATTGTAATGTCACTTTCAACTTTTTTATTTTGTAATTTTCTGGGGTCATTGGAATTTCTAATATGTTACTGTACAGCCGATTTTCATTGTTTTATCAATGAATAATGGTAAAGATGAGTACCCGTTAATCAGCTTAAAATATGTGTGTTATAATTTCTTAATCCAGTTGCTATTGGGGACTTGAAAACAGAAAATACTTAACACCCAATCCTATTCATAATGGTTGATTGTACTAACCAGACTAATCAAAAAGTTTTATCAATACTTTCGTCCGCATTTTAACAGAAAGTGGATGACACTTTACTGCAAAACGCTTACAATCTGCAATTTTGAAGCATCTTTACAAGGTTTACACTTCATTTGATACTGACTGACGGTTGTCTCTTATTCACAGTACACACTGATCACGCCATGTACATCGGGTACATACTAACATCTGCCGACAGGTCTAACACGTGTTACGGTGTAATAACACACTTCAGTTTATACTACTTAACGGCTGTCTCTTATTTACAGTACACACTTATCAAGCCATGTACATTGGGTACACAGTAGCATCTGCTGACAGGTCTAACATGTGTTACAGTGTTATAACACACTTTAGTTTATATTGATTAACGGTTGTCTCTTATTCACAGTACAAACTGATCGAGCTATGTACATTGGGTAGACAGTAACATCTGCTGCCAGGTCTAACATGTGTTACGGTGTTATAACACACTTCAGCTTGTACTGATTAACGGTTGTCTCTTATTCACAGTACAAACTGATCAAGCCATGTACAGTGTGTGTCCTGTATGTTATTCCCACGCGTGTGCTTCTTAGCCTGTCGTTTCTATAAATTGAGTAGTCCAACCTATGCAGTTGTTCTTTTAAGCATTTAAACTAGTGAATTGCAATTTGTTAAAATGATAACTATGTTACTCATCTGTAGGTCATGCTGTATGGCCTACATTTGAGAAAAATATATCGAAGACCAGCCCTGCAGGTAAATCTTTTAATCTACTTATTGGTTAGAGATCTGTTCCTACAATATCCTCTTTGGAAATATTCTGCAAACTGTTTTTTTTTTTTAAATCAATATACACTATAACATTTATGATTGAAATCCATTTTTCGTTTGTTAAAAAAAAATGTTTGGCCTTTTGCGAGGTTCATTTCTCTTATCAAGGTTCACTGGTTTAGTTCGTTGATGAATCGTTAGACCCATGAGAATGAACTTATCATGAACAGATGACTAATTACCAACTTAAAGGAATATTGAAGTTGGCGTTACAGTTACGGAGAAGAAAACTAATCTAAAAATCTTGTTTCTGGAAGCTAACAACCACCTGTTTCACCGATATGGTTGTTTGGAGATGGCAATATGGTCTATGGTCTCTGATGTCCACATAGCACATCTCCATCAAAGTTTTACAGTCCTTTTAGTTGTATATTTTGGCCTCGGAAGTTAACGCAATTAGAATGTTCTCCTATAGCTGTCACTGTTCTCTTAACTTAGGGCTTTTTCACACCTCAATTATTTGATGAAATTGCCTTTCTTGTATAATTTTTTGTTGTTGTAAATTACGATGATGATGTGGCTCAATCTGTGGTTGCCAGATACTTTCATAAACATTTAAAAAAAATATGTCTTCGCCATCAAACGTGCCATCAGGATGTGCCTTTCGCCTACTAGTGTCAAATACTTACGGCATTTTTAATGTCAATTTTCTACCAGCGGAGTTTTGCATTAAATATTAAAGCAGCTTTCCTCCATTGAGTGATGGGTCTTTAATGACATTTCCGTAACATCCTTACTTCCTACAAATGACAGTCTCGTTTTTTACTTTGTTGTGTCTCAAAACCGCCCTATTGCCAGGTGCAAAATGCGTCTACTTTTCACTATTTGGCGACGAATACAGAGGAATTTTCAAACGTCAGCCGCTTAGATGGAGCACTTCAGTTTTATCCGCAAGTCTTTCCTTATAATTTTTCAATCAATACTCATTATACAGATGTTATATTTTAGGATGTTCTATTTATGAAACTGACCTTTTATTGACGAAAGTTTACGTCACAGTTCGGGCTTTTGTTTCATCATTGGAAGCCAATGTACAGAAGTCTTTAGAAAACTTCTACAGAATCAAATTTAATTTGTGATTCAAAGAAATGTCAGATGTTTGAAGTCAGATCTTAAAGGTTTTCCAAACAGCTGCTCACAATTATAGGACCGACAATATTCGAACAGTTTCAAGAATGGAAGATGCTGAAAAATAAGTTTCAATTTTTAATTTCTGTCAGTGACTGTAATTAACTGTATTACAACCAATAATCCTTGCGAAAATGTTCATATCGTTTACTTCTCCTTATATACCATCGACTGGTGTATCTAATAACGTCTATACTACTGTCGAAAGTGACACGGTCGCTGATATGGTTTACTTGGAACTTGATACTCGGAACTGGATACTCGGTCTGGATACTCGATACTTGATACGAGGTACTTGATACGAGGTACTCGATACGAGGTACTCGATACTCGATAATAGGTATTTGATACTCGATACTTGGTACTTGATACTCGATAATTGGTACTTGATACTCGATACTTGGTACTTGGTACTTGATACTCGATACTTGGTACTTGATACTCGATACTGGATACTCGATACTGGGTACTCGATACTGGGTACTCGATACTGGGTACTCGATACTGTGTACTCGATACTCGGTACTTGATACTCGATACTTGATACTCGATACTGGGTACTCGATACTGGGTACTTGATACTGGGTACTTGATACTAGGTACTTGGTACTTGGTACTTCATACTTGGTACTTGTTAGTTGGTGCTGAATTTTCATAGCAATGTAAAGCCATCATTTAGAATAGAAACTGTTCATTGGAAATAAGTGAAAATTCGAATATTCGAAAATCTTACAATTTTTGCTTTCAATATTTGATTGATTACATGAAAAAAGTGTTTTGCTTATTATGAAGAAATGATGTGGATCGAATCAAGTCCGAAAATACAATCCCCCCCCCCCCCCACCGGGCTCTACCTAATCTTTTCATAAGAACATTTAGAGAAGTGTCTTTGCTATTAAATAACATGCAGTTTTCAGTAAGTCTTTGGTTATATTTCGCAAATATGGCAAACCAAAACTCTAAAAGCCACGTGTAGCCAAACAAAAAGATAAGGAAAATATATAAAAACAAAATGTGCGAACATTGACCTGTTGAATTTTAATGTTTACTTTCTACACTAAATATACCTAGTATCTAGACAATAATTTTGAATTAGATGCGTCCCTTATACAATCTACAAAATCATGATTGATAAGTCCGTCTGGAATACAATCTTTGCATAGAGTATAACCACAGTGACGCAAACGATACAACTCGCATCAAATATAAAAAAAAAAATTAAAAAAAGGGAAAGTATTTCGTGACTTCACTTCTTACAGTTTATATATAAGACACAGTTCTTTGCCTGTAGGTGAATGTATGCCCTTTTCTTGCCGCCTTTAATAAATTTCCACAAAATACGTCACAAGAAGAGCTAGAAATCGACGATGCGTAAAGTGCTATCAATTGTCTGCCCGCTCTCGCTAGATGATATAACCATATACCAACTCCCTGATATAACTCTCAATGATAAACGCCGAGAAGAGAAGCTAAAAGACTAAGATTGATAATATTAAAATGATAGATTGTGTTTTCTAGTATGTTGGTTCCTTTCCACCCACCCCACTACTCCTAATACCCAACCCTAAAACAACACCAACTCCCGTCCACGTCTTCTCCAATTCCATATCTTTCACCACCCAGTTTCCTGTTTCCGTTACTCGGAGAGAATACTAAATCCCGAAAAAAAACTCAATCTCATATTTGATTGCTCGTCACTCGAGACATTTCACGTCGTAATGAATGTACTCTTGAAGGAAGTCACGCGATGTAAACCCATATAATGATGTACAGTAGTCAGGAGTAGAGCTGAGGTATAATTCGCTTCTGAGAAAGTAAATATTTTCAATGTAGGGCATTGCTTTTGTCTGTAATTTCACACAATTAACTCTGATATTTGAATCATTTTTGAATGTATTATTTTAAGAGAGAAGGAGACAGATCGCTTCATGATTGTCATGTGTGTTTTTGTTGAAGAAAACAATGTCTGTGTAAATAAGGGTGAGTCTGGGAATGCACGAACCTACGTAAATTATGAACAAAATATGACGAAGAAACTGACTTGTTAATTTCGAACAAATTTTGAAAAATCAAAACAGTTTGAGTTATAGTGCGTAATCTTAAATGGGACGATGCACGATATCCCATGAGAAGTGGGCCAAGACCCACCAGATTCCCACCCCTCAGAATCGATAATCAGAACATATTAAAGCTAGCTTGGACTATGGGATGCACTGCACTGACTGTATTGTACTGCAATGTACTGTATACTGTACCGTTCTGCACTGTATTGTGTAACTTTTCTTTACTATACTGCACTGTACTGTACTGTTCTGTACACTATTCTGTATAAAGTACTTCAAGGCATTATAAAGTGTGTACTGCTCTTTTATACTATACTGCACTATACTGTACTGTACTTTAATATACTATAATACTACTGTAATGGACCGTACACTACTATACTGTAATTTGCACTGTACTGTACTGTAATGCACCGTACACGACTATACTGTACAATACTGTACAGTACTGCACTGTACTATGTACTGTTCTGCGCTATGCTGCACTGTACACTGTACTATACTGTACTATAAGGCACTGTGTACTGTTCTGTTCAGTATAGTGTACTGGTCTCTACTATAATGTAATTTGCACTGTACTGTACTATAATGCACCGTACACTACTACGTATACTGTACAGTACTGCAAAGTACTGCACTGTACTGTGTACTGTTCTGTGCTATGCTGCACTGTACACTGTACTATACTGTACTATAAGGCACTGTGTACTGTTCTGTTCAGTATAGTGTACTGGTCTCTACTAGTATAATATAATTTGCACTGTAATGTACCGTACACTACTATACTGTAATTTACACTGTACTGCAATGCACCGTACACTACTACGTATACTGTACAGTACTGCAAAGTACTGCACTGTACTGTGTACTGTGCACTGTTCTGTGCTATGCTGCACTGTACACTGCACTATATTGTATTATAAGTCACTGTGTAATGTTCTGTTCAGTATTTTACTGCACTGTATAGTGTACTGGTCTCTACTATACTGTAATGTATTGTACTGTACTATACTGTACCGTGTTGAGTTGTATTTGAATGCACAGTACTGTTGTGAGCTACTACATTACACAGAAAATCCTAACAGATAGTTGAACGAACACGAAATTACAAGCAGTATAGTAATAAGTTCCACCAAATACATGAGCACCTGAGTAAAACGTAACACCTTTCAACATTAAATGATGAATGCTTGGTATAACATCAGTGTGGTAAGATACAAACATTGTATCTTCACATTGAAAATCTGACCGCTATATATGCATGGCATGTTTGTTATAATGGTAAATATATAAAGCAACTAGATAAGACAAATAAACCAGGACTTAATAATGAGAGCTACATGAGCAAGTCTTTGTTTTTTTCAGATCCTTCTCCTTCTCCTCTCCTTCTCCTTCTCCTTCTCCTTCTCCCGCTCCTGCGAGTAACCCATGTGCCCCTAAGTATAAGAGGGGGGGGACTAATGATGAAAGTCAGCCTCAACAAATCTGTTCAACTTGTTCAACCAAATACAAATTCTCCTCTGTGCTGTCTGTGTCTCTGTTTTTGCTGTTTGTTCGCTTTTGCAAAATAAAACCACCATAGTATGGCCGTATTAACACCTTCTTACACTTCAAAACCCGGCAAACGAATAAAGCTTTTTTGTTTCATTTCGCTGGTATCACAAAAGATGACTTATTATTCTCCTAAAGAAAGTACAAAGTTGACCAACATAACAGTAACGTCGCTCGACACTGACCTTGTGTAACACAGTTTTTTTTTACCTTTCTAGGACAAATTGTTCAAAGAGGTGTCGCTGTTTCACTTCAAGTGAAGACTTTGAAAGCCTACGTAGACGTTTTGCTATGTCCCTTTACCTCACCCCTAACTTTCTCTACTGAAAATTGCCTATACTATACATAGCCCTCCAGCCAAGCGATTTGTCAGGAGTCTGTGTTACGATTAATTGAAAATAAGGAGGGGGGGGGCACCTTAAAGAACAGGGTCAAGTGCGAATGCATACGTGTGTGTGTTTTTTTTTTTTTTTGGAGGGGGGGGGTAGGAATGAGAAGCTCGAAATGCGCAAAAATCACGATAAACAACTGTTTCCCAGCTTCAAATAATCACAATTGCACCTTAGAAGTCTGATAACAAACTTTAACAGTTTCTTTTGCATTTCTTCGGTATTTTGCATTTTTGTTATTATTATTAGTATTGTTAATTATTTTATTCCATTGTGTCTGACAATGCAGCAGTCTAATGCGACGATTTTCGTTGGTAATTGACATATACTAAGACAACTCATCATTTCGCGTGTTTTCATTCACGTTATGTATGTATGTATATATTCATTAACATAAAGTCTGTTCAAAGTTTCTCTTTCGAGGTCCGGCCTTAGGAATCACAAATGATTTCGAGTTGGTTAGTATCATGTTTGATCTCTAGAGTATAAGGCAAATATGTCACCAAAACAGAACTAGTATTGTTCGATACAGGTGACAAACGCCTACAGTGGAATTACGACCTTCCTTACCGGTTTCGAACCTCTGGACATACAATCAGCGTCCATAGCCTAGTGGTTAGGGTGTCCGCATATAAAGCGGGAGGCCCGGGTTCGAATCCCGGTGGAGGCTGGAAGTTTCTTCACTGTTCTTGATTTTCCACTCATTACTATTTCAATTATATAACACACACACACGTATCTGTTCGCTTTAGTTACACTTTTGGTTTAATCTAGTTTGCTGATTATTATTCAATTATTATTCAAAAATACTATTATTTTTATTAAGAAGCCTAACGTTTTCGTAACATATATATATATATATATATATATATATATATATATATATATATATATATATACATATACATATATATATATATATATATTATATATATATATATATATATATTTATATATATATATGTATATATATATATATATATATATATATATATATATATATATATATATATATATATATATATATATATATATATATATATATATATATATATATACTATTGAAAATGCCATCAAAAAGGCTAAAAGCAAACCCCGTACCGAAACATTGACGTACAAAACTCGTCAAACCAGTTCCAAAAGGCTACCATTGGTTACTGAATTCCACCCTGGTCTCCCACCACTGGCTAATATCATTCAGAAGAATTTTCACCTACTTCAAGGCACCGAACGCCTGAAATCAGTATTCCCAGAATTACCTGTCATCGCTTTTAAAAGACCCAGCAACCTACGGGATATCTTAGTTCGGGCATCCTTTCGGGATGACACCCCATTAGGGGAAAGCAAAACAGAAACTACAGGATCATCGCCCTGTACACAAAATTGCAAAACGTGCTTACTTGTCGATTCGACCGGGGCCTTTCAGAGCAACCAAACCAAACGCACGTTCCAAATTCGGCACAAAATTAACTGCCTATCCAAAAATGTCATTTACCTCATCTACTGCAATATTTGTAACTTACAATACATTGGAGAGTCAAAAAACACTCTTAGAATGAGAATGACACAACATAGATCGGCGATCAAAACAAAAAAGATCTACCAACCTGTTGCAAATCACTTCAATCTCCAAAATCATTCAATTGAGAATTTGCGTGTTATTGCCATTGACCAGAACGATTCTTGGACAGATAAATCTAGGAAAGCGAAAGAAAATTTCTGGGAACTAAACCTAAAGACCACGGCACCATTCGGTTTAAACATCAGAAACGATTTGCCGTCCCAGATAAACCAAAACAATTCCTTTACAATTACGACGGAATCGGATTAAAATAATCCGACGCGGATTAAAATAATCCGAATTTCTAAAACTTCTGCTCAATTCAGCAGAAATCAGTAAGTCGCTTTGCCTTTACAACCATGCCGACATCTTCTCTATAAAACAGTTTCAATTCCTGCTACTCCTTGTCACTTTCGGTGATCATGCACTGAAGAAGAGCTAGTTTTGCTCGAAAGCTCTGCAAAAACCAAACATTGGCTGTTTTACTTCCAATCACTTACCTAATTCAATTATTGTATCTCACTCGAGATCCAGCCTTTCTCTAAATGCAGCATAGTTGTTTAACAGTTTCCGTTATTCCTATATATATATATATATATATATATATATATATATATATATATATATATATATATATATATATATATATATATATATATATATATATATTAAATATATTTCAGGGGATTTTATCCAAGCAGATATTCTACAATATTTAAGTAACATTTAGATACCACGCATGATAAATATCCATAACTATAGAAAGTTATGAAATTCAACGTATTATGAAATTAAAATGTGAGCGTTTCTGTTTAAAAAAAAAGTAACCATGCATGCGACACCGGTTTCCATTGCACTTTTAATATAAATAAATCAATAATCAAATTAAACAATATTAATAACGGAAATAGGTCTACTATAACGTTTTAATTAACGTAAATCCTAGCCGTGAGGGATTTAACTGCTTCATAAGGGTTGTTCATATACGAACCACTTAATCATATTCAGAATAAGTCAGGTTGTTTCATTTAAAGCATCATTGCATCTGTGTGATATTTTTTTTTCATGGAATTGAACTTCTCGTTGTTGTCTAGGTATACCTTTGAAGCGATAGAACATTCGAAGACTTGTTTTTTTTTTAACTTGAAGCAAATTTAATACTTTTCTTAAGTATCGGAACAATGTATGTTGGATATAAGGAACTGGGTAGTGCATGACATAGACCAGGAACTCTTAACAGGCGTCCCGCGGGTAATATCCGGGTCCGTGAACTCCGTGTCTTTAAAGCCGGAACGTTTGAAGTCTTTAAAGATAAGGTTTAATGAAAACTTGGTTCTCCTTCGCCCTTTGCTACAATCAAAATGCCTCTCAGGCCTTCCTCGAAAAATTAATTGAGAGACATTTTCAAAACCCATTCACTTCATATATACACAGCAAATACTGACAATATAGCTGATTTTGACCGCGAGTGTCTTTATGATGTTCCCGTCTCAACTTGGTTTATTATTTCTTTTTACCCGAGTACAACATCATATTGAATGCTACCGAATGAGTCCAACCTGCCATAATGCGTTATCGTAAATTTCAAGTTTGAGCGATGCGTTAAGGGCAATTTCGCTCGTTAAGGAGGTAATAAAATATAACTGGCGCCCTCCATTGGGATGAATAACTGCCGCTGTGCCGTAAACAGGGTCTTAAGTTAACATGTGCACGGACTGGGTGTTCATAACATAACATCACTACAATTACATTAATTGTAGCAAACTTTCAAACTGAATTATTTTTATTTCTTTGTCTTGTTAATAAACTGACAGCAGTAAAATTCAGCTGGCTAATGATGGTGTTAAGCTTGTGTCTGTTACGAATAGAAGAACTACGCCATTGTTCCATTTCCACTCACACAGAAGTCACACCCCCCCCCCACCCCATGCATTGCATATCGCAGATGACTTCAGTTGAATTCGAATAAATGAGAAGGTGAAAGGTTCTATTTACAAAGTGAACGTATATTTTCTTAGACAATACATAGTATCATGACATGTTTACAATCACGATTCAAGAAGTAATTTACAAAGATATTTCTGTCTAAAATGTTCCAACAAAAGTATAACAATTATATGAGACACTGAATCACCGGGCAGTATTATTTTTGTTTTTCGTAATAAAGATAATTTGTGTGTGTGGGTTGGTGTGCATGTGTTCGTGTGTGCGTGCTTGTGCATGTTGCGAAACGCAAGATAGCTAGCGGAAATGTGTGGCGTATTTGACTGACACAGAAAAGGTAAGTCTATAAAGGTCCAAGTCAAATCATTTGATAGAAAAAGTGAAATCTCTTGACATATTCCTCTGGTGATCGTTATCCCTTTAATAGTTGGCATCCGATCCCTGGCTCTTTATTTGAAAAGTTATCGGTCCCCGTAGCGTAAAATACTTTAGCAGTAAAATACACTGTTATGGGTTAATATAGCATTGCTGTCAAACAGACTATACATAATTGCTAACTTTAATCAAGACGATCTCATTAGTAAGTGCATGCAGATATGCTTCAGCGCGGAGTTGGAGAATATATGAGTACAACCGCATGAGTGCGAGTACAATCAGAATTTCCCTCTGGTGTCATTAGGAAAACGAGTACCGCATAATGAGTACTGGTACAACTTGGGATAACTTCCTTCTGGTTATGAGTACCAGTGAGTACAACAGAATGAGTATGAGGTATGAGTACAACAGAATTAATACTAGTACAAAATGTTGCGATAGTTCATATACTACTATTGAAAATGTCATGCGTACGAGTACAAATCTGCAATTGCGAGTACAATATTAATAATAATAATAAGAAGAAGAAATGTAAATTTATATAGCGCCGATATCCAGAGGAAAACCAATGCTCAGTGGCGCTAGTGCTCAGGGAATTCAGTCAAAATTAGATAAGTTTTGAGTCTGTATTTGAATATGTTAACGTTGGGTGCCGATTTGATGTGCAGTGGAAGTGAGTTCCAAAGAGTAGGAGCGGCATTAGAAAATGATCGTTGACCAAATGACTTGAGCTTCCAATTGGTACATGGAGCAGTAGCTGATTGGAGGATCGGAGAGAGCGGGTGGTGGTCCTCCGACTGATCATGCTACTCATGTATTCTGGTGCTAATCCATGTAGGGTTTTATATAAGTACAAGTTAAGTTTACTATCCTATTTAGGACGAGTACCAGTAGTTATTCACTGCGAGTCTGCTTAGGTGAAGAGTTCAAGAGATGCCATTTTAGATAATTGCTCGTTAGTAATTGTTTAAGGCATTTTTACCAGCAGATTGGTGTTTGCATTACTTTTTGAGTAGAAGAACTACTTCATATCGTTAGTATATTGGCAATGCACTGTTTGAAGTTGCTGGTTGCATTTTTCTGCATAAAGGTAATCAGAACAGCATCAATTGTTAGTGTTAAAAAAGTTATAAAAGTTTTGTAAATATCAGTTTCCCTGAAATTTTGATTTTTTGAAATGAGTCAGAGACATTGAAGTAGGTTAGATGACATAACAAAATGTTCAGCGAGGAGATATGCTTTGAGTGTGCCTTTAAAATTGCTCGTTAAAATCTGAGATTGAGTGGCCATTATTTGACTTCTAGCCACTTTTAATATCACTCGCCACCTCATAAACATACGCTTAAATAAAAACACCATTTCATACTTTGTTACATTAACCTCAAAACAAGTATTCAAACTCTTTAAGAAAAGAACAAAACTCTTTAAAGACAACAAAAAAAGCGCTCGACAAAGTCACACCTACCACACTTTCATATAGCAGAAAAACGAAGCCTAGCCTGCAAAAATGCAATATGGATAAAATCAGTCATCGTCATTATAACTGTTCTGGGTAATAAGCTGAAAAACATGATAGATTGTGGACAGTTATTCCAGAGTATTTGTTGTAAATATTATGGTCATGGACGACCGACTATAACTATAAAGACAAATCTTTATAAATAATTATATTAATTTATAAATAATTATATAAATAATATCTTTAGGAAGCAAGGCTCTTGTAAATTAATGATGTGCTTAAAGGTATAACAATGAAAAGTTTGACATAGTCAGTAATTAAGTTTGCTTTGTCAGGAAATTTAACGAGTAAACTTTCTTGTACATAGGTCTCTTGATAACACATAATCTCTACACGTCAAAGAGATATCTTTCCAACATACGCACACAGGTGTGTTTTACATTCAGACAGTGAGGACCCCATTGTGTCCAATTCCACGTACCCTAACCATTATGATACCCGTGAACAATAGAATTCTTCTGGGGACGTGTCGATTCTTTTGAACTGACGTCTGAGGACTTGGAATTCCTTTGTTCTCAGTCAGAATACAAAACAAGTGCACACAAACATACATATGTGCGATGTTATATACATTTTCCAGCCTTCTTAGCAATCCTCATAGCTTTATAGGCCGTTCTTGCCTCCACTACCTGTCTACATGTCTGTATAACTGATTCACCATTGTGTAGGCAGACATACAGAAAGAAAGACAGACAGACAGACAGACATACAGACAGATATACATGCACCTACTTTTAAACTGTTCTATTATTCGTCAAACAACGGATAACTTGATGACGTTCTCACCCCTTCCGAATTCCTAGTTACGATATTGTTCTAATATTATCATTTGCTTGTTATTACAATAATCCAATCGTGTGTGTGTCTGTGTGTGCGTGTACTTCTCGAGGCCAAGATGGCTTGGGGGGGGGTCTTTTTGTCCACCCGCCTATCGTCCCGTTTTCCTCTTACTTAGTCAATTTACAAGAAATTAAACACAAAAATAAATCTGAGTGACAGATCTGTCTCTTTAAGAATTTCATTACCGACTAATGATGAGTAGTTTTTTTTTTCTTTTTTTTTCATTTTCTTTTTTTCAAGTAAGTTCAGTTTATAACTTAGCTGCATGGCGCCGACCGTCGGGTCAGTGACAATGTTGACGTCAGTATTCGTACGCCAGCATAGTTTCCATTGTTTAAGATATACTGGCGTCGGTTTCGTAACGTAAAATGACAAGCTAGTCAATCACATTTGGCTTGATTTAAATAACTAAATTGAGTGACACGTTATAGTAACACGAGCTCAATTCTTATAGAAAGATCTAATCGAAAAAATGTGTAGGCTGTACTGACAGAAATTTCCTAATGTAAGTTTAATATATTATTAGTGTTGCAAATGGAATGGAAATTGTTGACCGAACTAAGGCATATTTAGAAGTTAAGGTAGCAATCTTTATGCTGCTTCATGTGATAAATGAGCAAAAGATTTCGTGTTTTTTCTTTCCATCTACGTTTGATCATATAATAGTCTATAGACTAGGTCTGCAAACGATGGCATATAGGTGCATAACGTTATGACATACATGAATGTGTGCGTGTGTGTGTGTGTGTGTAATACTCTCATTCCTTATTGCACTTCTAATCGTCATTCCTCTTATATATTATCATTTATTCAATAGAAATAAAATGTTTATATAAAAAAATATCAATAATATGGTCCAGTAATAACATTAACATTGTGTTGAGTTGATATTCTTACAAAAAAATATTCGCTCTTTTATTTTTATATTTTGGTCTAATTTTCATATTCATTTTTAGTTGTTTTTTATGCATAATTAAAGGTCAAGTCGGGTTCCCTCCGTACAGAGCAATACCTGTGAAATCTCTGGATTATTGAAAATCCCATATACTTTATCAGTATGCGAATGAGATATAGTACAGATTATATAGTATTGTCTATAAATATATATTTAGCATAGTCTATATATATATATATATATATATATATATATATATATAAAGTCTATATATATATAAAGTCTATATATATATATATATTTATATATATATATATATAAAGTCTATATATAAAGTCTATATATAAAGTCTATATATATATATATATATATATATATATATATATATATATATATATATATATATATATATATATGTTGAGACTAGTTGAGACTAGTGGAACACTAGTAGTTGTAACTCAGAGTTTCACGCGTTGAGCGATCATCAGACAACTCGTAGATATATATATATATATATATATATATATATATATATATATATATTGGATGCGTACTATGTATTTTGAATGCCTTCCAACGTTTCAATTTCATTAACTGTTGGCATTTTGAATAGTACAGTTTAACATAAATTTGACATGGGGTTCATAAGTGAAACTCTGTTTTGTCACTTTATAGATGTAGGAGTTATACTATCCTTGCATACATGAAAAAAAAACACACAATGAGAAAGCAAATTTTCAAAATGGCAGCTCCCAGACATGACTTTTAAACTAGGATACCTCCCAAACGAAACAAGACTTTTCTAGCCTGTTTTTGGGGGGGGGGGGGGGGAGTTGTGCTTCACAATGATCTGTCATATTAGTGAAAGATGATAGCTGGCTTTGAGTTCCCTTTTATTCTCGCCAAGGGCGACAGGCGAGACAGTCCTTCAAATGTTAAACTAACACGCACCAATGTTAGTGTTGTAATTAAAACGCTTCACGAGTAGTATTTTAGAAGACTTGAACGTGTAAACACTAACCCTTATCAAATATACTCATAATAAAGCTTTCCAAAGTTCAAATGCAGTATCTTATATAATAAGGAACTATATTGAACTCTTAACAAGGATGCACCGAGGAACAAGACTAAGGTATTAATATTTAAGCACGTATTAAGTCCCCACAGAGTTCTCTCTTGTCTACGAGGTTATATTATGGCTAACAGGCTTCTTAATCATTGTATACCAGCAGCAAAGGAAGATGCTTAATTGCTTTTTAAGAAAAGTCATCCGAGATGCACATAAATACCTTTATGTACTCTTAACCCCTCAAAAAGATTGGAAACTTGTAGATGATCGTGTGAGGTAAAGCTGTGTTAGGGTGCAAGATACCTTTATGCACTCTCAATCCCCCCCCCCCCCCCAAAAAAAAAAAAAAAAAAAAAGATTGGGAATTTGAAGATGACCGTGTGAGGTCAAGCCTAGCATAATAACCAAATAATGTGTATCCACATCTCAACCAGTTTCCCCTTACGTTGAGACTTTAACCAAGTAATCAAGACGGTTGTGTTGCGTCAAGTGACGTATCATGTGGGGGTCATCTTTAACCTTTGCTTTTCATTGGTTCTATTCAAAGATTTAAAATTGTCTCGTCAATTTCTACCTCAATTTTTCTGATGGTCTTTTACGTTGTAGGTTAATTAATATGACATAAACACAGAGAGTGTGATTACCTAAAGTTAATATCATGAGAACTTTGAAGTTCGTTTGGTGTTACGGTTAGTGATAAGTTTCTTTCAAACACTCTTTCGTACAAGCTTTCACAGCTTTGACCTTTGTTCTACGCGATATAAACTTTGAGAGTTGCCGGTATTTTGCAACGCGCGCAATTGCGAAACAGTTTTTCAATTTCAGTGATCTCTGACCTTTACCCCTATGACGTCATAACTCACGACAGGGCTCAAACCTCAAAGTTTGAAGTTCCATCAGGCTAACGATTATAACATAAGTTTACGACATACCTTTGACGCAGTTGTTGACCAGTTTGAACTTTGACCTCAATGTACCTCAATGTAGCTTTGAAAGTCTGATAATCCTGATATGTATGAGGGCTTTGGTCATTTTGATGTTGTGGTACGCGTTTAATGCCCAAAGTGCTGTTTTATTGGGGGGGGGGGGTATGCCTTTGACGCTATGACGTCATAACTAACGTAGGCCTGACATTAAGTACCCACCAAGTCCATCGGCCTTAAAGCTTAGGAGGAATTCGTGACAAACTTCTTGTTTACTCACATACACACATTGACACACGCACATACTGTTACATACACCCAATGACACTTTTTTTTTATCCCAACCCCATATTGGTAAGGCTACCCCATGCTATCATGTTGTACCTCCCACGTATGCAAACTAACCCACAAAAGTTTCATTTCAATAAACTAAGGGAGTGAGGTGGACAACAATTGCAGTACCAAATATTAATGTAAAATAACATTTTAGTTCCAATCTCATCCCAGTAGGCTAGATTACATGTAAAGATATGAATGATAAAGAACGCCGCCTAAACTGACCTTTGTACCTTCAGGCATGTTTATGTAATGAACGATTACAAACATCACATTACATCACATTAAAATATCATTACAAAATATTACATCATCTCAATTTGGTAACTAGTACTATAGTGTTAATCTCACTGTAAAATACTCAGAACATCAATGCCAAGTTACATCTAGATGTAGTTGATAAAACTGAAAATATTATAAAAATCAGTAACGATATTTTTTGGTTTAAAAATATTGTCAATGGTAAACGAATAAATTGTCTTCTATTTTATACGCGACAAACTCTTGTCGCGTTTCAAACTCTTGTCGCGTTTCAAAATCAATATATCACCCCGCAGTCAATCTTCCCTTGATATTCTATGACTTGACTTACTTTTTGAAAGTCGCTAATTAAACCACCCCGTTATTCCAAATCATTAATAACATTGTTCACAAAACAAAACAGCATATACACAACGAAAGCCAAACTTTACCTTTGTAGCAGGCGGAATAGATGTGTTGGGACAAGGTTACACACTCTTCCCCAACCAGTACAAGTGAAAGCGTAGACCTCAACGGCGTAGCGTGTGTTATAAGGCCGTTGTTAATCTCATCATACATCTGGGGTCTCATCATTGAGTCCTTTACCAACTCTACTATGGTTCTCTGAAGTTATTAAACATGCCATAGGTCTTTGTTGACAACCCTGTTTAGCATCGCTGATGCTTAATCAATAGTTTTATCTATTGGTGCCTGCTAATATTGAATAATTTCATGTTTTAACTTCTTTGTGCTTTATACATATGTACCTGGACGCAGTGGATATCTGGCTCTTCGTCGAAGAAAAGTTGCTACATTTAAGGACATTGATATCAGTTGTCTGTTGTTAACTCAATGATTTTCCAGACTGGTTTTGTATGTTGCAACTGTTGTGCACGACAGATCTCACACAGCAATATAGCAATTATTTGAAATATCTCACTTGCGAACGGCAAGGTTGCGGAGGGGTTAAGCATTAATGGATAATATACATTAACGAATGTTTTGTTAACGTTTATTTTGTGTCCATTATAACACCTCTGGAAAACCAATCATGTTTCGTATGGAATCAATACGAAAACAGAGGCAGAGGGCCTCATTTCGTAAATCTATCAAGGAAAAATCGGAAAATTCCAAACCAGAAGAGAAAAACTTCGAAGTGGCCTTTAAGTCGCCTGTAAGGGTAAGTTTGTAAGTAACTTCGTCTGGGTGTGTGTGGTAAGGGAGCTAATTTTGTTTAATGAATATATTTTTGTTCATTCGTTTTTAAAACTCGTTTAAAATTTCGCGTAGTACGGTATTGTTTATCAGAAACTGTTTGTAGATCACAGCAAACTGAGTAACAGTAATGAAAGAAATTCGGTTACTATGATAAACATTAGCGAAAAGAATCATTGTAGATACTAGCCTACACACCTAACATAGATTATATGCACGTTAACAATTGTATTTTTGTCAGAAGGAACTTTAATTTGGTTAAAGTTATGGACAGAGTCCCAAATCAAAGCTGCAGTTTACCGTAAATGTTTGGAAGAGCGGACCGTCAAAAGCATTAATTCTCACACATTCCACCGCCCATTCTATGCGTAGTGAATAGAGAGATTATGCAAAAATCAGCTGGACCGCAAGCTAGGGGTTTCAGTTTAAAGAAAACGTAGAATGGAGTATGAGATTGATATAAAGTAAATACGTAGAAGATATAATAGTATTTCACATCTTGAGGAATGTGTCAAAAGGAAGGAAAGGTGACATCCCAAGACGACAACCGAGAGAAGCACAATATTTAAGAACGTCGCACTTTTAGAAGAGGCTCAATAAAATGGCTAAACAGGTTCTCTTCACCTCCGATACACAGTTAATAGTATATGAAAGTGAATCACCAAGCTTTAAACAAGATCATTTGTGGGTTATCTATTCCCTTGTGAAAGAAACTCGTGATATCTCACTCGAAATAAGGGGGCCGGTGTTGAGAGGGTATCAAGATGTATTACAATGATATCTCTACCCAATAATACAACATCAAATGTCACTTTAAGGACTTCCATCCAGAGGGGATGGGCATGGGTATGGGCATGGTTAAGTAGCCACAATCTCCAAAAGCATCTTTCCGAACTGATCCCTTGAATTTTACTGCCTTATCACGTGGTAGTGCTAATTTTCCAACGCGATGCCCTTTATCACAACGCAAGTTAGCCTATATCACAAAAGCGTTAATCATGACGGGATATCAAGAAAAGTAAAGACAAAACCAGTCATTAATTAGTGAAAGGAATTGGATTGGATAAAATAATGACTGACAAAAAAACTCAAAATGATCAATTGATACATTTATTTTAAAGCTCAAGTATATAGTTTGGCTGTATTTTTGTGTCATACTCGCCAAGCCGATCATTTAATACTGGCACATTATTAATTATCCCTCAATATAAGTTATCTATGAAATATAAAACATTGACCATACTCATAATCAGAAATTAACGATCTAACTAAAGTTGAAAAATAATGTGTCCCGCAAACTTTTTAAATTTAAAAAATCAACGCAAATTGTAAGTTTTTACAGAAAAAAATTATCTCCTTAAAATGATTCAATATAGTATGTACAACATTTTTGGTTGAATAAAATGAATTCGTACGGATTCGATTTTACTTTCCTCATGCAACCGCCCCCCCCCCCTTCCTCCCATCCCCCTACCGCTTGAAGACTAAATATTGCAGCCATTGTTATTTTAAACGTAAATAAACATCGTGAGTCTTCTTAGTTTATCCATAAAAGAAAAACACTCTCATGAGCTCCATAAACATTATACAAACATTGGCGTTGAGTTCAGCATGGAGACTGATGCCATGAAAGCGAAACGCAGTATCACAACTTAGTCGTGTTAAAGTTGCTACGAGGGGCATGTTTAAGGTTATCATCATTTCGTGTACTAACTCCTTCTTTTAGCATACTAAAGAAAGCTAACAGTGTTTTAATGGAAATATCCTATAGGGTGGGCGGGATGGGGTTTGGGGTGAGGTTGGGTTGGGGCGGGGTCGAGTTGGTTTCATTCTATCAATCAATTTTAGGACTGTAAAATATACCGTGTCACAACGAGGTTAAATTCATTGGGATTGACAAACAATTGCATTTTGAACTCCAACACGAGTCTGACCAATGTTCGACTTTCTAGCATATTTCTGTCTGACATATTTGGAGGATATGTTGATAAGCAATAAGTTGCATACATTATTCTTCAAGCTGAGGATCACTTGCGACGTAAGGACTTATCTTATTTCAGGTAGTCCCTGTTGTCTTATCGGTTGCCACTATTTATATTAATATTAATGTTGTTCGTACAGTGAATTATTAAGGTTAAGCGACATTTTTTGCGGCTTTGTTTTCCGGGGAAGGAAAGTAACTTACATCAGACCTACTCACACTGTTAATTAAATAGAATAATACATCCCATAGTCAGAATTTGAATAATCTTGTTAAAAAAATATATAGTTTATTAAAAATGAGTGAGAGAGTACGTGTCCAATATAATCTACCGTACTTATTGGTAGGAGTACATTAAGTGTTGCTTTAAGGAGGAGGCTGTGTAAGCCACGCCCCTTATCTGCTCCTCACACCTACAATCATTTGAACTAAATAACTGTGAAGGCAAATACAAGATAAAATAATTTCTTAAGGCCAATAAACTGCAAAACTGTACCATTTTACAAACGCATAATTCCAAACTTAACTTTTCTTTGCCTTCTCCTTAAAGTGGGTCTCGGGGACACTCTCCACTCCCTAAAGACCCACAATGGTAACGCAATACCCACCTGCCTGGATATGTTACCGGCGTAGAATCCGGACTAAAGCAAGCAGGGATTTATAGTACGTAGTTTATTGCGTCTGCCTGATACATTTGTGTTGAGGGCCGATACATTATCGATTCCTATTAAGAGAGTTTACGGACATCGACTTTAAGCTTATCTTCAGCAACATGACATAAGATACACCGCGATCGAAAAAAGTTGCAAACGAAAACGTTAGCATTGACTAGCTATACCTTAACGTATGCTGGCAAAAAAAAAAAGAATCTTGTGATTTGTTAAGTATCAAAGGGGATTGTTGTTATATCTTGTATACATATGTAAACTTTCTTTCCAACACAACCAGCAACTTTCACGAGACTGAGTATGTTCAGTCTTATGAGATCAATACTTGAGCACGAATTGAGTTTATAAGATTCTGAGGTTCATATTTTAGAAGACAATAATGGAAGGTGAATTTGTCTGAAATAGAACGTCTTTCCACTAATTACAGAAAATGCGACTATACTCAACGAATATTTACTACGCTGTTATACTACCACTGAGCGACTACCATCACTTTGTATTGCTTCTAAGTACTATGTCTGTTTATATGTCTGTTTGTCTGTCTGTCTGTCTGTCTGTACGAGAAGGTTTGATATCGTTGATCATGCAGAACAATATGCATTTTTAGATCTATAACATTTTAGTAATGTTCCAGTTCTTGTCAGATTCAATCTAGTGGATAATGTGCGATGTTCCGTAATATCACCTTTCAACAGGTTCTCGTTGACCAGGGTAACATTGTGATGCGCCTTGAGCATGCACCTTTAACGATGGATATGTCTACACTATATAATTCCTCAGTATTATGAAGATGATAACGACGATGACGATTGTTATTATTATTAAGCCAATCTTTGTCAATGTGTATCTGCTATGAAAGCGTGGTAGGCTTATAACTAGGCTAAATGCACACTGTACGTGTGTCGATGCTCATTTTGTAGAAAGATTTGTTACACTTGCTCATCAAGCACAACGAGATGCTCTGATTACCGACCATAGCTTCACGAATAGGCTGAAGATAAAAGAACAACTGAACGAGAAAAAAGGACTAATTCATGCAGATAAAATAGGACATTGTACTATTCAGTATATAAAGAGGACAATATGGTTATAAAATACCAGCAACCTTTGCTAAGGCAGATTCAAAATACCAGCCCTCCTGTTTTCCAGTTTTCGATACCAAAAAAAATGTCAATAAGTATCGATAAGGGCATAAATGGTTGTAAGTACGATCAGGGATTTGTCATATATTTTACTGGTAGGACGATATGTTGAACTCTTCTGATTTCTTGAGACTTTGTTTTCAAATGCTATATCAACGGACGCAAGTACTTCATGATCGCGTTGAACTGAGAGCCAACGTGCTATGTTGACATAATCGGCTTGTTTACACGTTTCGACGTTAATGTATTTAAACTAACATGATTGTTGTCAAACCATCAATCTTTGCCAGGCTTGTAGGTACCAAATTCAATCAGTTAAGCATATATTAATTAAACATTATTAATGACTATGATTGAAAATGCAAACATTAAAATTGTGAATTCAGTCTGGAATAAGGCCGGATCTCACATAGATTTAATATAAAATTTCACTTAAATCATTTCTTAAATTGGTTACATTTGCTGATTAATTTCTCTCGCTTCAATCAGATGCTCTTAAACAGAACTTATTTTAAACGTCAGCAGTTGTCGAGACCAACTGCTGAGGTTAACTGACGGTTAATTGTTCCATTGGGTTGAGAAAGCACATTTCACATTTTCTTTTAATATTTTCAAGGTAGAAATGAAGAACCCATTTTCACTACAGAATATAACAATTGTAATAATTAAAGAACAACATTAAAACATGAGTCACTCGTGGCTCGATACAATATCATATTTAGACTTACTCAAGTCTTCTGCCTTGCGTGTGAAGGGACATTAAACCTGTGATATCTACCAAATGCAATCAAACATGATCTAAGCTATTCGGGGAAACTGTTCATGACAGATATCTCAATCACTTAAATCAATAATCATGATTCTTGGAATTGTTTCTCCATTAACCAGTAAACTTATTTATAAACCTTTCTTGTTAGAAATTTGATTTCCTTAATTGATATCAGATCAAAACATAAAGTCTGGTAATTATTAAACATTTTGCTGGGTTATAAAACTGTTGAAATGACCTTGGAACGTATCCAAATAAAGCTACATTATAAGCTACAGTTGATTGTGAAATGTGGATTCATACGTTTACCGTTTTGGTATCAAATGTTACGCATGGTGTTCAGAGCAGATATACATTAATATATATCGTCCCATAGCGGTTGCTATTTATATAATCAAGTAGTAACCTTAGTTACGTGATATGCACATATTACAGACATCAACATTCTGCCATTTAATTTTCATTTTAGTTTTAAATTTAAAACATATCCTTCAAAACCGCATGTTCATGATAAACTATGTGATAGGCTTATAGTATATGCATTACAAGATCACATTTTTTTTTTAAATTTTCATAAGGTTAAAATTATCTTTCTAGGATTAAAAATGTTTTGAAAAAATCCACAATTTTACACAAGTTCTATAGGATGCTATGGATGCGCTTTAAGTAGTAGAATCCAAACATACTGTAGCCTATACCCTCATCTTTAAGCAATCAAATAATGAAATTCCGTAAATCACTGGCATAGTGACTGTCAGCATGGACATTTCTGTACCCTGCTGGGGAAGACATTGTAATAGGGTGTTACATAGTAAACATTCGCGTGCCTTTACGTTGAAATATATGGGTCTATGACAATGCGATGCACGTATATAACGTAACAGTAGCAATTACACGTCTTCGTATATACCGGATCTCAGTCCGTGAGTACGGATTGTCATTATGACGTATTTGTACCGCGTACGCTCATTTATTTAGTACGCGGTATATACGGTTTTAGCGGTATAAGAGTATATAGGCCTTATGCCAACATATATGTCTTTAATTTAGATTATGTATCGCGTCGATTAATTTATGTATTCATAGAGAAGAAACAAAACAGGTAAATTGGAAATAACTAGAAAGAGTAATAACTATATAAATATGGATATTCATAGATATACACTATAACACATTGTACGTGCAGGGGGATGTGAAGACGTCTGTGATGATAAAAACATTACAAGCAATGTTGTTACGTTTTTAGTTAAGTATGTGTTCTGTAAAGGGTGACTTATATATGTTATGCTGTAGACGGTTGAAAGACACTGCTACCAATGCAGGTTGTATTTTAATACCACTTTGGACTGAGGACAGTTAATGGTAGTGAACTTGAGGTGAACCAAGTTACTGTGTTGCGGATATGACATTAAAAAGAACATGTGTTGGTTGAGTTATTAGAAATTTATAGAAATAAATACATGGATTAACATTTACATTAAGGCTTGCACCGAGGAACTGACGTCATCATCTGTTTAGCCTTCAAAGAGAATTCCAGAGGTTTTAAGATACTTTAAATGTGAATATATTGAAATTTGGATTAGATATACAAATATTTCTATCACTCATTTTCATTCTTTTCTCGTGCATTATGGCACATAAGACGTGCTTAGAGTTGTCCATTAATTAGCACTGTGACTTTTACCCGAATTTATTGTGCTAAATACCGCTATATATGAATTTCACTTCAGAAAGGAACTTATACGCCCAAGAAACCAACTGTCAGTTTGCATTATTGGAACTTTTATTATTTGTACTTAGCCCGACTTCTTTTTATCAAAACAAAGACTATGTGGTCACGAGGGTATAACATTTGTATGCTGCCTAACACGATTTCCATACATGAATTCCGCCGTAAATGATAGTCTAGTCGATCTGTCAGTTATATTGCCATTGAATGTATAACAAAATGGCAACGTTCCATTACCCCAAATGCAGCTTACTACGGAAAGCGTCTATGTATTCCTAATCTAAAATCAAATTAGTCTATTTTTAACAGATGCTATTTGTAGATCAATCATTTCTTTCTTCTCTTTATATATTAACTTAATATCTGAATGAAACGAAACTTCTCAAGTCACACTTTAATGGGTGTTTTATACCTCTCTTCGCCAACCATGCATCCGTTTAAGACAGGCTGGTAAGGGCCTCAAGACTTTCAAAAGATTATAAGGAGGAAATTTACGACAATAGTTTAATAGGTTAAGACGGTTACTCTTCTTTTATCATATTGACTTTTACTCCCCATCTCATTCTTGACTTTTCCATTTGATGGCCATCATTTTCTGCCTTCTTTCTCTCCAGGCCATTTCCTTACGTAAGCAACCGTGTTCGTTATTTGTCAATGGTCAAATTGTCAAGCGCGTCTGATTTATATGATATAAATATAAACCGTTCCTTTACGCAGGTTAAGCACTTGTCAGATGCGCTAGAGCCACATGAGGTAATTAATTTGAAATCCTTGTGTTGGATACAAAGTTAGTGATATCACCAAAGCAACCTCTCTCTCTCTTCAGTCAGTCAGTTTTGATGGTAGGAGGGGGTTCCTAAGCAAGAGGTTTATGAATGTGAGCTGTCGGACGACTAAAAACAATAATACGAAGTAAGAGGTAACACATGTCGTTCAAACTGACAAGTGACTCCCAAATAATGGGACTTTAACTTTTGAACCGTAAAATTATATTTATTTATATATATATTATGGTGGCCAATACTCGACTGCTTGTGATCTATAGGCTGTGATTAAGGATATTTATTCTATATTACTTCCTGTGTTGAATCCTCATTACAAATTAACGATATAAATAGTACATTTGGTAATAACTATAGGCATTACACAGACATTTTCTCCTCACTTTATTTTCTCTGTGCAATCATTATAAATACTCTGTGACTTCATGATTACATAACAAGTTACAAATTTACCATATATTAAAGGGAAATCAAAATCAAACAAAACTGTTAGCAATCTGCTTATTTACTAAAAGAGCCTGTGTAAGAGAATGTGTAAAAGTAAGTTGGCCTGACGTTTCGATTCT
Source organism: Apostichopus japonicus (assembly GCF_037975245.1). Taxonomy (NCBI): domain Eukaryota; kingdom Metazoa; phylum Echinodermata; class Holothuroidea; order Aspidochirotida; family Stichopodidae; genus Apostichopus; species Apostichopus japonicus. The sequence continues at coordinate 2,629,224 of NC_092582.1, forward strand.
AGCAGGATCTTCTTCAGAGGCTGAAAGGCAATTCAGAGGCTATTCAGAGGCTGAATGTCATTCAGCCTCTGATGAAGATCCTGCTAGGATCGAAACATCAGGCCAACTTACTTTTACACATATATCAAAGGCATAATATTGAAAACGATTGAAAACAAAAACACTTTATATACAGTGTGCGGAACAGAGACTACGACCGATCCTGATTTAATACCCATTTCAGATTGGTATTAATTTATGTTATTTATCTTGGATCACGTGACCATATAATAACTATTAAAACTCAGCTAATTCTTCATTTAAAGTTTTTTTAGTAAAAAAAAACACAAAGTACGATTTAGCACCCTCCTTAACTTTACCTAGAATACATTAACTTTAAACGCTATCGATATGAAAGATACGGTATGTACGAACAAGAAAGGTAAATAAGTCGTCGAAGTTTGTGGTGAGTATCCTGTCGTCAACTTGATACCAGCAGTATTTATTATTATTTATAAATATATATCTCTCCAACTCTGACCTACATCTGTCGATCGTTCTGAGCAGTATCAAAGGTTTAATTAGTTGTTTTATTGAAACAGGGTCGCATGAGAAGATGTTTTGAACCCTCGGGAAAGATAGGAAAGGTCGTCATACCGTTCTCTTTCCCTTCAATAGTACTTTTTTTTAGTTCGCCAGTCACCTTAATAGTTGTAAAAATGAATGTAGATCGGTTATACCTTAGTCAAGACTTTTCATTCTTTATCATTTTAACTCTCCTATTTTCGTCTGAAAATGTTATTCTGTTCTTCAGTTGAATGAACTACTTGTGAATAGTTTTATTCTCTAGTTATAGTAAATAGTTTTGTACAACGTCAGCTGAATAAGCTTAGACATACAGTTTTTTAAGAACTAGTTTTGAACTAGTTTTATTCTCCTATTATAGTAAATAGTTGGGTAGGCCTACCTGTTTATTCTTCCGTTGAATTAACTACTTATACCGTTATATCCATCGGTTGAATGAAACTATAGTTGGTTACATGAAACTTTACTCTTCAGTTGTTTTAACTACTTTTATACAGTTTTATTATTCAGTTGAATTCACTTGCTGTATACAGTTTTATTATTCAGTTGAATTCACTTGTTGTATACAGTTTTATTATTCAGTTGAATTCACTTGTTGTATACAGTTTTATTATTCAGTTGAATTCACTTGTTGTATACAGTTTTATTATTCAGTTGAATTCACTTGCTGTATACAGTTTTATTATTCAGTTGAATTCACTTGTTGTATACAGTTTTATTATTCAGTTGAATTCACTTGCTGTATACAGTTTTATTATTCAGTTGAATTCACTTGTTGTATACAGTTTTATTATTCAGTTGAATTCACTTGCTGTATACAGTTGTATTATTCAGTTGAATTCACTTGTTGTATACAGTTGTATTATTCAGTTGAATTCACTTGTTGTATACAGTTTTATTATTCAGTTGAATTCACTTGCTGTATACAGTTGTATTATTCAGTTGAATTCACTTGCTGTATACAGTTGTATTATTCAGTTGAATTCACTTGTTGTATACAGTTGTATTATTCAGTTGAATTCACTTGTTGTATACAGTTTTATTATTCAGCTGAATTCACTTGTTTTATACAGTTTAATTATTCAGCTGAATTCACTTGTTTTATACAGTTTTATTATTCAGTTGGATTCACTTGTTGTATACAGTTTTATTCTTCAGTTGGATTCACTTGCTGTATACAGTTTTATTATTCAGCTGAATTCACTTGCTGTATACAGTTTTATTATTCAGCTGAATTCACTTGTTGTTTACAGTTTATTATTCAGTTGAATTCACTTGTTGTATACAGTTTTATTATTCAGTTGGATTCACTTGCTCTATACAGTTTTATTATGCAGTTGAATTCACTTGCTGTATACAGTTTTATTATTCAGTTGAATTCACTTGCTGTATACAGTTTTATTATTCAGCTGAATTCACTTGTTGTTTACAGTTTATTATTCAGCTGAATTCACTTGTTGTATACAGTTTTATTATTCAGCTGAATTCACTTGTTGTGTACAGTTTATTATTCAGTTGAATTCACTTGCTGTATACAGTTTTATTATTCAGTTGAATTCACTTGTGGTATACAGTTTTATTATTCAGTTGAATTCACTTGCTGTATACAGTTTTATTATTCAGTTGGAATCACTTGTTGTATACAGTTTTATTATTCAGTTGGATTCACTTGCTGTATACAGTTTTATTATTCAGCTGAATTCACTTGCTGTATACAGTTTTATTATTCAGCTGAATTCACTTGTTGTTTACAGTTTATTATTCAGTTGAATTCACTTGTTGTATACAGTTTTATTATTCAGTTGGATTCACTTGCTCTATACAGTTTTATTATGCAGTTGAATTCACTTGCTGTATACAGTTTTATCATTCAGCTGAATTCACTTGCTGTATACAGTTTTATTATTCAGCTGAATTCACTTGTTGTTTACAGTTTATTATTCAGTTGAATTCACTTGTTGTTTACAGTTTTATTATTCAGTTGAATTCACTTGCTGTATATAGTTTTATTATTCAGTTGAATTCACTTGTTGTATACAGTTTATTATTCAGCTGAATTCACTTGTTGTATACAGTTTTATTATTCAGTTGAATTCACTTGTTGTTTACAGTTTATTATTCAGCTGAATTCACTTGTTGTATACAGTTTTATTATTCAGTTGAATTCACTTGCTGTATACAGTTTTATTATTCAGCTGAATTCACTTGTTGTGAACAGTTTTATCATTCAGCTGAATTCACTTGTTGTTTACAGTTTTATTATTCAGTTGAATTCACTTGTTGTATACAGTTTTATTATTCAGTTGAATTCACTTTTTGTATACAGTTTTATTATTCAGTTGAATTCACTTGTTGGTTACAGTTTTATTATTCAGTTGAATTCACTTGTTGGTTACAGTTTTATTATTCAGTTGAATTCACTTGCTGTATACAGTTTTATTATTCAGTTGAATTCACTTGTTGTATACAGTTTTATTATTCAGTTGAATTCACTTGCTGTATACAGTTGTATTATTCAGTTGAATTCACTTGTTGTATACAGTTGTATTATTCAGTTGAATTCACTTGTTGTATACAGTTTTATTATTCAGTTGAATTCACTTGCTGTATACAGTTGTATTATTCAGTTGAATTCACTTGCTGTATACAGTTGTATTATTCAGTTGAATTCACTTGTTGTATACAGTTGTATTATTCAGTTGAATTCACTTGTTGTATACAGTTTTATTATTCAGCTGAATTCACTTGTTTTATACAGTTTAATTATTCAGCTGAATTCACTTGTTTTATACAGTTTTATTATTCAGTTGGATTCACTTGTTGTATACAGTTTTATTCTTCAGTTGGATTCACTTGCTGTATACAGTTTTATTATTCAGCTGAATTCACTTGCTGTATACAGTTTTATTATTCAGCTGAATTCACTTGTTGTTTACAGTTTATTATTCAGTTGAATTCACTTGTTGTATACAGTTTTATTATTCAGTTGGATTCACTTGCTCTATACAGTTTTATTATGCAGTTGAATTCACTTGCTGTATACAGTTTTATTATTCAGTTGAATTCACTTGCTGTATACAGTTTTATTATTCAGCTGAATTCACTTGTTGTTTACAGTTTATTATTCAGCTGAATTCACTTGTTGTATACAGTTTTATTATTCAGCTGAATTCACTTGTTGTGTACAGTTTATTATTCAGTTGAATTCACTTGCTGTATACAGTTTTATTATTCAGTTGAATTCACTTGTGGTATACAGTTTTATTATTCAGTTGAATTCACTTGCTGTATACAGTTTTATTATTCAGTTGGAATCACTTGTTGTATACAGTTTTATTATTCAGTTGGATTCACTTGCTGTATACAGTTTTATTATTCAGCTGAATTCACTTGCTGTATACAGTTTTATTATTCAGCTGAATTCACTTGTTGTTTACAGTTTATTATTCAGTTGAATTCACTTGTTGTATACAGTTTTATTATTCAGTTGGATTCACTTGCTCTATACAGTTTTATTATGCAGTTGAATTCACTTGCTGTATACAGTTTTATCATTCAGCTGAATTCACTTGCTGTATACAGTTTTATTATTCAGCTGAATTCACTTGTTGTTTACAGTTTATTATTCAGTTGAATTCACTTGTTGTTTACAGTTTTATTATTCAGTTGAATTCACTTGCTGTATATAGTTTTATTATTCAGTTGAATTCACTTGTTGTATACAGTTTATTATTCAGCTGAATTCACTTGTTGTATACAGTTTTATTATTCAGTTGAATTCACTTGTTGTTTACAGTTTATTATTCAGCTGAATTCACTTGTTGTATACAGTTTTATTATTCAGTTGAATTCACTTGCTGTATACAGTTTTATTATTCAGCTGAATTCACTTGTTGTGAACAGTTTTATCATTCAGCTGAATTCACTTGTTGTTTACAGTTTTATTATTCAGTTGAATTCACTTGTTGTATACAGTTTTATTATTCAGTTGAATTCACTTTTTGTATACAGTTTTATTATTCAGTTGAATTCACTTGTTGGTTACAGTTTTATTATTCAGTTGAATTCACTTGCTGTATACAGTTTTATTATTCAGTTGAATTCACTTGTTGTTTACAGTTTTATTATTTAGTTGAATTCACTTGTTGTATACAGTTTTATTATTCAGTTGAATTCACTTGTTGTATACAGTTTTATTATTCAGCTGCATTCACTTGTTGTGAACAGTTTTATCATTCAGCTGAATTCACTTGTTGTTTACAGTTTTATTATTCAGTTGAATTCACTTGTGGTATACAGTTTATTATTCAGCTGAATTCACTTGTTGTATACAGTTTTATTATTCAGCTGAATTCACTTGTTGTATACAGTTTTATTATTTAGTTGAATTCACTTGTTGTATACAGTTGTATTATTCAGTTGAATTATCTAGTTGTAAACAATTTTATGATGTGCAGTTTTATCATTCATTTGAATTAACTGTTCAGTTGTACTAGTTCATAAGTCAATTCAGTTTCATCTCAAATGCGGCAAACTAGAACTACTAAGTCACCGCATCTGATAATGCAATCAGATACATCTCCGGTAATTATGAACGTGATAAATTTGACACCGCATTCATATTATCCCCTCAACTTGCCAGTATGCCTATATGTTTACATTATTATAACCATTGCTAAATGAACTGTTCATCTCGCCTTGCGTAGCGTGTTATCTTCCTTGTGTGTATTTGATACTGAGAACTATTCTAATTTGTTTGTCCACTCATGTGTAAGGAACACCACAGGGAGCTCATCCATTATAACCGATCGGTATTATATCCATATATGCTAAAAAGTCACCAGTTCTGGTCACCTAAAATAATAATGAGAAGAAGCATTCTACGACTATGTCTGAAGTAGACAGTCGTCAATATCTAAGAATAATAGAGAAATATCAGACCCTACAGAAATCAAGTACTTTAAAGCAGAAAATGCAAGTTTTAGAATACAAGCATTACCTATGATCTTAATTAATTTGTCTCCTAGCGTTCATTAACATCATTATAAACAAAAAGGCAGTTGTAATGTCTATAGAAAACAAGTGTATTTATATATATTCAAAGAGAAATTGAAAATTTCGAAACTGACTTTGGTGTTCAGATGTCGTATTGAGTTTACAAACGACAAAATATTACAAGTGTGATGAGATTGGCAGGAGGTACCCTATACAACATGACTCTATACAGTACACTATACAACATTGCTCTGTACAACACAGCACTCTATACAACATTAATCTTTGCAGCACTCCATACAACATGACATCATACAACGCTCTATTTTAATCCCTTTATGAAGCACTCAATATACAGCATGATCCACATGCCACCCTATTATTGCGAGTTCATTAACTCTTATGAGTAATGTAAACATACACGAAAATAAAACCTGTGATGCTAATTAGATCTTATAAACTGCAAATGGATGTTTAAAACCATAAAGTCAATTCACTCTGCTAACATGACTAATTTAATATAGTCTTGATAAAGTAAGAAATTTTAACTTGTGAAACTGCAACTTGACGTGGAAAAACAAAGACAGAGTAAACGTGTATGCACCTGGCTGCTCAAATTTAGTAATGTAGTTTATGGGACCCAAGGGACGCCGAATGGGACAGAACATAACGGCTCAATTTGACTATTGCAGCAACTGTTTACAAGAACAGGGAGTTGTCAGGAGGCAGGGTAATGTCTTGCTTTAAAAACAACAGCTCGTTAGTAGATGGTGCTGTCACGTGACCATTTATCATTATATTATTAATATATGTACATATTTATTGGTGATTAACACACATATTGGACAGTTAAATAACTCATTAGTGACACCAAATGATTTTGTCATAAAGTGAGATTTTTAAAGGATTTCAGAATGTTTCTTTATAAAACCTTCTTCTTCATCAGTTCAAGATAAAGTTACATGTTACAAACTGGTATGTATAACTTTAACAGACAGTCATGTTAATACTACGTCATTCTTCAACCCAAATTCAAATACACCGCCTTATGATTTTGATGTAGTAACAATATCTCATGTTACTCGTATAAGTTATGTCTTCAAAAGTCATGTTAAAGTTCCAAAATCAATTACCATCAGAGAACACAGAGAACATATCAATGTGATATTATCAGCAATTTCATTGCAATGTCATTCGTAACACTTTTACACATCTGCGCAAGTGTGTTTCCGATCACGTGCTCGTCCAAGCAAGATGAATCTTTTCGTCGGTTGGACACATCTTCTGTCGTAACTATTGAGTTACTATCCTGCTAGACTTCCTGGCGGCAAACTATTTCTTTCAGCTCTTACCATCAGGTGACAAATTAAGAGTGCGAGAACAATGTTAATGAGGAATTCTCTCATCTAGCGCTTTCTCAAGGGTTGGTCGAGGTTTATATATGCAATACGTATATGCAACGAAGTAATTCATCTTCTAAACAATTCGCTTCTCACTTGGTGGAAAAATTCCTTTCTCGTATTATTAAATAGGCTACATATATATATATATATATATATATATATATATATATATATATATATATATATATATATATATATATATATATATATATATATATATATATATATATATATATAAGTAATATGTTTCTTAGGGAGAGAGACTACAGGGGTTAAGTTTGTATTTGTTTCCCTTTTTAATAGTTCGATCAGTCGTGTTATTCAGAATCAAGGATTATCAGCGCTAATGAGAGACACGAGCCTTACTAGTATATTATTAGCAAAGAATTCGAATTTATTAATAAATAAATTACGTAGGATTTCTTTGCCGATCAAAGTTTAATGATTAGCTATATTGTTTTTTACTAAAAAGATACTTATTTACCACGGCCCGTTTTTATCTTGAATACTCCACATTTACTTGTACATCCTTCAAGTTTTTGAAGTTATCTCAGTAATCTCAATATGATTACAACGGTATCTAGCATATTAATCTCAACATGATTACAACGGTAAATAGCATAGTAGTATCAATATGATTACAATCTCGGCTACCTACACGGTTTCATGTTATTCAACATCCCGGCATAAAGGTGGAAAATAATTCCAGACAATCATAACAGGAAATCTAGACTACCTAAATTTTGTCGCTATTCAACAGCTCGACCAAACCTATAGATAGAGACATATTTAAACGTGGTGTATTTTCATTGGCTGGTCTATAAGTCGTCACTTGCTTCAAGGATGACGTCATCCCCTCCCTGCGGGGAGCCGAATATATTTCTCCATCTTATTTCAAGGTGAGATGATAGTATTGAAAGAATGATCTAAGAAAGATATTTGTGTTTGTCAGCTTGCCTGTGGCTCGTGTTCTGCTGAATGACATTATCTTACATAGCAATAAATATTCATTTCTTCCTATCATGATGTGACAACTGACAAATTTCACCATGGTCCTATTTTTATCTGACATTTTTAGGACAGTTTATATATATGTACATTTCGTAACCTAATTGTCACAAATCTTTTTTCTTTATAATATTTTTGATTTTGTTAGTTTAAATTGTTCGTTTGATGTCGTTATGTATTGTATTGAAGGATATTATGGGTAACGTATGGGGGAAAGCAATTACTTACTGCGGATAATGAATGAAGTCTGAATAAATCACTAAATGTAAATATATATATTGCAATCGACGAAATATACACAGACTTCTTTAATAGTCATACGTCTACGAAGTCCTATGCCTCGTTTACGATACGATTTAGAGTTGAACTAACATTATGTCTTCATAAATCGTTGGAGACAAGAGGAAAATTTCTTCTATACTTGAATAAGTCAAACATCTGTATTTGTGATAAAACTGAAAACTGTGCATTCATGAAGCCATTATATGATTAATGAAGACCTTTGCATAACTGACACCCATCTCCCGTTCTTTCATCAGCCTATGCCATCTCAATATACCTTCCTAATCATCTCATCTCGTACAAGCTATTCCAACGTGTATATCTAACACACACAAATTATTCCCACGAGCCCACTTCCTCAGACGTTTCTTCCGTGTTTACGAAGTTTTGATATAAGCTTGTGTACTGAGTACTTTTTATATAATATTTTCATGCAAACGACCAAAAAAAAAAAAACAAGACAAAATTAGTTTTAAAAAATGCGCATAAGTTTACTACTAAGTATCATTAATAGAGAAATGAACTTCATGAATTATTTAATACAGATTCTTAATTGGTACGCATTTTTAGGTTGTAATAACAAGACTATGCGCGATAATTAGTTGACCTTTCCTGTGTTGATAGGAGTAGTGAGGCGTAACGCCTCCTTTACAAGATGCTCAATCACGGAGAAATGGTCAGAAATTGTTAAAAACACACACATTTGTATCAATTAAAGAAGATTCGGGGCAATGACAAGCATTAGGTCTACATATAAATCATCAATTGAATTAAATGATGTTTTTGTTCTTTTCTACTTATTTAGTTTATAAATTTGTCGTAGAATCCGGGGAAAAATGAAAAACAAATCATTTCAACTTTCATTGAACACAAGTAGAGACAGAGATAAGAGATCAGTTATGGAATTAAATTATCAATAAACATATTAATTCGCTCTTTCAACGTTCATAAGTCTTGACAGAAAGGTTGTACGTTAGTTCTCAATATACGATGTAACGAGCAGTCTGTTGTACCGACCACACAGACATTCGCCACGGCAATAAGTAATTTGCAAAAATGTTGTATGTGTAATAAAGGAAATTTGATATTTTTTACCCGATATTTTTTTTTAACTTCTCTGCCACCACCCCCCCCCCCCTCCCCCATCCGGCCTTTTTTTTACTACAATTCTCCTCTTGGACCATCTCCCCCCCCCCCCCCCTCTGTTTTCAGCACCTCCGTCACTTCCCATACGTATTATGTTGTTGTCTATGTTTATTTTATACCTCTGTATCGTGCGCACAGTCTCCATGCCATAACAGTCACGTCCTGCAGAACTAAGGAACGCAAAAAGGCACACAAAATATGATCAATATTAACCGACATGTTAATTAACTTGGTATCTATATAAATCAAGACATGGGTTTATCACTTTAAATATTGGGTTTCCTGTTGATAGCTATTTGTCGAATAATGTCATCGCTGTCGGGGAATTTGAAGACTCAATTTACTTATGTTTGGTTTCATCCGGATATGATCAAATCCAGCTGGCACACTGTAAACAATAGTTAGTCAATATGACTAAAAAAAATTAGTCACAACGATGTCTCTATCGACCAGTTTCTTCTAGTCATTTGACTATACAACCTTAGTTTTGTGACTAATTAAATCGAGTTTTCTGACTAATTAAAACTAGTCCTTCTACGATGCCTCTATCGACCAAAGCTTAGTCCAGTGACCAAAAATATTAGTCATTGCAACTGTGACTACTTATTTAAGTCACAAGACTAGTTTAAGATTAAGTACTTTTTAGTTAAGAAATGAGATAGTGACACACATTGTAAGTTTCATGGTAATTTTTATTAACATTCAGTATTAATGCAAAATGTGACAAATAAGCATTTCATTTAAAGGTCATTTCATAAAGAACAATAACAAACACTAAAGGTTAAAGAACATTTAAAACTAAAATAAATGTTTATGGGACAATTGGGAAAACTTATTTTTACAAAATTGTCAAAATCTTTTCTGACAAAACATCTTGAGAATACTTATGGTATTACTTTGAAATGCTCTTAAGCCATTAAGTTGGAAATGTTCAACAGTTTTCAAACAATTAGAACCCCTGGTGACCTATACCTATAAATTTCTTAAAGACCCTCATTGTCCACTGACTATGCATCATTATGGGCTCCATCAGTTTCATCAAAATAGCAGCATGGAAGAGATGTGGACAGACAGAACAAGGGAAAAATGCAAGTACACAGCTCAAATACAAAAATAGAAGTTTAGCCAAATAAATTATCTTAATTAATATTTAAATATAAATATACATAACATATATTAAATATACACAAAATAATATATCATATTTATAAATTTATTTATAAAAATAATACCCCATGTCAAATCAAATGGTATAAAAAGGCCTTGAGTAGCTCTTTATGACCTTAGCTGTTAAAAAGGGCCCGAAAATATCCTTATAATCATCATCTCGAATTAGGAAGTTGGAAGTGATATTATTATGAGTTTCTGACCATGGATGTGATGGTACAATATTAATGCAGAACATGTAAGTTGAATATGTTATTATCCTTGAAGCAACATTAGGGTGGAACAGAAAACAAAGTAGTTAAAATATTTCTAAAAGTACTTTTTCACAAACTATAAGCTATGTCTTGAATGGTAGAAACTTACCTTTTAAGTCAATTTTTGGGGTACATTTTAAATGAGGTCCCCACATTCAATCACACTAACCTCATTTAATGTAATGATTGTAATTTTTGCCAAGTACACTGAAGTCCATGTTAAAGACTTGCCCGATATATCGAACATCATTTGCTGATAATCTGAACTTTGCTTGATCCCCAAGGTGTGCGCAAGTACACAAACAATGATCTTATACACTACACTTATGGGGGGGGGGGGGTGGGGGCTTAGGCATGCAATATATATAGCATACTAGTAGTATGACCGGTGTACATTATTTAATATAACCGGTGTGCAGTATTATGTGTACGTATATGCTACAATTTCTGCTGAGAAATTATTTGTCATAAGTTTGGTTTATGACTCACCACAGTTTTTCTATAAATCAATGATGAATACTCAAGTGAACTATCTCTTTGCATTACACAAAAAAATATCCTTCCTTTTTCACTTTTGACATACAGTTGTTGCAAAGTAACAAAGGCCTAAAGACATTTGGTTAAGTATGTAACATTTGTGCTAGCCGCACTCTGTAAATGTAATGTAAATTAGCCATTTATATTGCAACATTGGCACAGTATTTACGGAACACTATCTATGGTCCTTGGTAACACATATCAGACATTATGCTCACTATGCTGAGATACATCTACATGTTCCCCAGGGGACATCCCATATCATTGCAGCCATAAAGTGGTGCAAATGTTATACCTCCCAGGGTACCCGATACACCTGGGTAAAGAGAGGCAATTGAGATTAAGTGTCTTCATTAAAGATACATACTTATGGACCAGGTTGGTACATGAACCCACGATCATGGAATCACGTGTTCAGTGCCCTAACCATTCCGCCACAACTTCTCTATGTCTTTACGTACTGTGGTTATTTCACTGATTGCATAATGCTCACTGTATATCACAGATTGTTCCTTATATTTAAGGTAGCATACGCCTATTAAAAGCCCCATTGACTTACACACTAAATCACAAAAGTAATGTGGTCTCTAAGTCTAGATAGAAGTTTTCACTAGCTGAATGCTACCTATCACCGGATAGCTGACAAGTTGGCCTTTCAAGGCCCTAACAATTTTCTGTATCATGACCATGTAGATATTTTGTTATTCGACACGGAAGTTTTCGTCACTTGTAAACAAACCTCTTCACTCAGTGGTAAACAATTTTCCTACGCTGCTCCTGTGAAGCCTAAAGGGGTCTAAAGGCTTAATTGACCCAATTTACCCACCACATGTACTTCCATATATGCTCTTCAACATGCAAGCCACAAAAAACCAAATTATGATTAATAACAGGTCAATAAAAGATGTTCTCCCGCTGCTTTTTGGCACTTTTCCTGAAGGAGAACAATCGAGAGAATGGATATAGACTCTAATAGGAGTATGCCACCTTAAGTGAGAGATTAATTTTTTTTCATACCAAAATGATACTTTTCATAGTCGTTACAATATAAACCAGAACAGAATTCTATGCAATTATCATTTTTGGTCCATAAAGATGTCTTTTCAGACATTTCAGTATGCACTGTGCAGTGTGTGTGTAATACTGTGTAAGCATTAACCAGGTCTACGTCTGCAGCAACATTTCTAGTCACCAATTTTGATAAGCTTGACCAAGTTGGTTGCATTTATGATTCTTGCAGGTTTTATTGGTATCCGGATCACAGTCCACTTGGTCTGGCTTGCCATACTGCAGAAACATCATCCAGAGAAGGGTCAGCGGGAGGGCTTTTTCGTCTCTGGCTCTGAAATGTGATGAAAACCATTTTTGTTTAGCTCAGCTGATTCCTCCCAAACTGACCCACAGGACATACCCCAATGTATTCCTGATCTGTTTCGAACATGTTAAACTGATATTGCCTGTCACTCCAGTGCAACTGTTAAGTTACTCAGAATAAGAGAATAGAATTGAAGGTGTTCTTTGCCAAAACTGGATCATTGGGATTTGTAAACCACAGCCTAACTATAACAGTATATACTTAGTCTAAAGGAAAGCTTACTGAAATGCTATCTAGGTACACAGTTCACCTCAATAACATATCCAGTCCATTTAAAGGTTTATGCATAGGTTGTTACACTGTATTAAAGACAGGTATAGGGGACAAGAGATAGATAGGGGGCATAATTTGTGATAAAACATTCAAATTTGTTGCTCGTCAAATTATACCTTAATCTCCATGGGTGGCAAGCACTGGTTCCTATAGTTACTACAGTAGATCTCCCATGGAAGTATCAGGATATCTATTTCTGCTCTCAGAGTTGTTTGGAATTTGTTGTTACCTCATCTAACCAGTTGAGTCCATTGATACCACAGCCATTCAAAGTATATAGCTGTGAATGCTGAGGACTTGGCACATCAACTTTCTCTGCAAATAGACAAACAACAGAAAATTAATGATAGGCTGAGTAGGCTCAAACCCCCTTGATGCACATATGCAGGAGCAGAAAATGCATACCTTTGTGGAATATTTGCTAAATAAGACTCAAAACATTCTCTGTTCAGGGTATTAGCACCCAGCAGCCACTCCACTTAGGATACAGAACCCTACAACATTGCTACAGCTGGTGTAGACTTGGTCTAGGAGTAGGAAGTAGGATACTAACATAGCGCCACTATGAACCTGAGGCCTAGGCCTAAGCTAACAACATTATTGGTATTTCATGCATTGAAACTGAGTTTTTGTCCTTAGTTAAACACCAGGTTCTTCCAACTTTAGCAAAAATATCCTAAAATATGAGTACCATGTACTTTAGCCTACAAGAGCAGAAGGTAAGTCCCACTCCGAAGATCTTCAGTTCAGAGTGCACGAAATGCAGACGGGGTTGGTGGTCGACGAAGTGTCTAGAAACTTGACGTATGCTAGCCTACACCACAGACGCTCTTAACATTATACTAAGAATATAGGCCTAGTATACTAGCTAATAATACACATTTATATAAAATATGTCAAATAAGTGTGTATTACTGCTACTATAGTACTATACATCTACGAGGGCATGTGGGCTACACCAGGTAGACTAAACTCCTAGCCTAGCTTCGTCCTAGCGTTAGCAACAGTTTTGCTTACTAAGGCCTAACGTTATAACTTTACCCATACTTTCCAGCCAAAAATATCGCGGATATTCAAACCTTCCTTGAACATTATGTCAATTGTGTCAATTATTATTTATAAGAATTTCAGTTGTGATTGAACTTACGTGACTGACGACATTTTGAAACTGCTTCTGACAGTTTGCTAAATGATTAAGAATCTTCTCATTTTGTTGATAGCCCTGTTCTATCTGCAGTTAGGCAATGGCCGCAAGTACGACGTACGACGTACCACGTACGTGCATACCGTATATATAATCGCCGGCCGTCGTCTGAATTTTTGATCTCTGATCAGCTGAGCACACGGTATTCTACGGTACGATGATTGGATAAAAATAATGACGTCATTGGTCAAAGCTGAAGGTTAAAGAAAGTAAACAAACAGAAGACTAGAACATTCTCGTCACGCTTACATACATGACATGCTTAGTGAGTGTCAAAAAATTTCATACAAATTTATGTGACTAATTTATGTTAGTCGAACGACCATGCAAATTGGTCTGCTACTAACGAATTGGTAATGACTAGCTAACTCTAGTCACTGTGACTAGATTTTTGCCATTCGTGACTAACTAATGTTTACAGTGCAGTTAACAATAGCTTGTTTACGATATGTCACTTTTTATGTGTTCTTAGGGGCAACCTAACAGTTACTGTAGCTCATTCCAATGCTCTTTATCTTAATTAGACCAATGAGTCTTGGAATTATATGAACATTTTAAATATAAAAAAATGTAAAAAAATCCATGGCCGGTTATAGAACAAGCACCTTCTAAATACGACAGCGACATGCTGTTTGAGAAGGTGAATAATAAGGACATTGTCAAGGTAACATCTATATACACAATGGATAAACACGACACGGGATACGCGGAATATATTATCCTGACTATCTCATTTGTGATAGAAAATCAGTTCTTTGGGTTTCCAAGTTGGCCAGACACTTCTCCAAACGCAGACCGTTAATGAAAGATTGCCAGTCGAATTAAAAAATTAACGTCACGTCGAATAAAAAAACAAGTTTACATAGGACGTTAAATATGGCCAGCTTAGACTAATCAAATGGTTAATGTTAACGCACATAACACATAGATAGGTCAGACAGCCACATATCTCAATGGTCAGATTAAGCGATATACTCAATTATTCTTACATGAGTTGTTCAAGCAAAAAGAACATTACACAACTCCAAACGCATTTTTAATCATTGAATATATTGTGTTAATTGTGTAACCGTGGAAAACAATTGGGCGATTTTCATGGTGCAAACGCGTACAGCAATGCCCGCAACCAGATCGTCAACTAATAAACGTGTATTATTTTAGTTTGGCTGCATCATGAATATACATAAGTCCTAAATGACAACCTACACTTCCGGTTTCCCTTCCGGTGCGACCTCTGGTAATTACGGCGTGGACGGACAACAGCAAATTCCATACGTGTGAATGTTCGATGAGAAGGTGGACATCCACTTGATGGAGCAATCTTCGTTATCTAGTTGATTTATTAATTATTGGCACTTTTCTATATGATAATGATAATTGAAATTATAGCTTTAAAAAATTCATACGAAATAAATTGTGTGCAAACAGAGAAAATTGGGCAAGGAAATCTTCCAACCTATTTTAATTTTTAACGGAGTTTTTAACTTAATTCTCGTTTTATCCCAAGTTGCTGACATTAAAATACAACCTAACATGTTTGAGGGAGAGACCAACTCTTGTTTCTGTTTACATAGTATAACTTTCCTGGTAAAATCAAAGTAACTTTCAAGACACCTATTGTAAATAAACTCAATAGCCAAAGATATTTCTAAAGCAATTGGAGACGAGGCGCAAAAACACAGGAAGAAGGTTAAACCACTAACATTCCGATGTCACGGCTAGTATGAAGGACCGTACATTAAACCTGCCCGTCAGCTAACGATAAACACATCAAGAGAGTTAGCGGCATAATCATTGAATTGGTGAGTTACGGTTACATCTTCGGTTACTCAGTTGCAGTGCAGATAGTATTTTGATGGATGTGTGTGTGTGTGCAGTGGGAGAGGAAAAGTGAGGCCAAGAGGATGGAAAGTAGAGCAGTGTAACAGTAAGGCATGTTATATCGTATCCGGTATCATATGGTGACAATTGTACATGGCTTCTCTGCAGGGGATGTTATCTATGTAGCATTTTTTTATTGTTCCCTTCTGAGTAAAGTGATCGATCGAAAAACTGTCCAAATTACAACAAAATATAACAAAGATATGAGAGGACATCTTTGAAACACGATCTCATTTTATATGTAGGCCTATATAGGGCCTCCACAGATATTGCATGTAAAGAAAAGAAACAAAGGGTCACCCTATTTTGATGACAGAGGTGGACTAGATATCTCTCAAGTTTCATTGTTTACTTATGTAATTGTTTACATAATTTACAGTGTGTGTTACGTGAACAAGTACACTTATACATAAGGATGCACAATTTTAACAAAGATAATAGTTTGCTACAAAAGAATCATATCATTTGACTATAAAATTTAAGTTTTTCTCTCCTTCTTTTCGATGGGTTTAGGAGGGGGGGGGGGGGCGAGATGGCTTACAAATAAATTAAGTTCAAGCTAATTGTGCAAAAGTTTTACGAATTGCCCGGATAAAGTGAAACACTTTATTTTGCTTCTTGTTCCTGTATTGCTTTACATCAACTTTACGGAGACGCAGTTATATATATATATTTTTTTATTGTTATTGTCTTACGCATATTCATGATAAGTAAATTTAGCTTCTTAGCTTCTTATTGACTGTGTATTTGCTATTGACTAAGTTAGTGTCTGTGCAATTTTAGAACATCGCAAAGTTTTATTTTTTTTTTATATTAAATTGCCAACATAAGCAAAAGACATCTATCAAAATGAGACTATAATTTACTTTTGTGTCAAAGAGAAGCCTTTCATTAATTATTAACATATGGAAGGAAGACATCCAAGTTGTAATGAAAATTTAGACATTCGTTATTGTAATTTGAAAGCCTTTAATTTCTTATTTTCTTATTTTCTTATTAAAGAAATGCGCCACGGGTTGGTTCTCTGTGCTCATCATTCCTTGCAAAGGAAGATATTTTCTTGTTTCTAGTACCGTTTTGTTTTTTCATGCTGTGATCAAGGGCGGCGGAAGCACTTTCAATCTGGGGGGGGGGGGGGTTGGGCACCGACATCAAAGGGCACTTTGCAGAAATTCGATTGGACTGATGCAGCCTTATATTTAGTACCCTTTATAACTCTTATTGAATTATCTTATTTGCATATACACATCACTCCATCAACGCCCCCCCCCCCCCTTCAAGGAAAATATGCATGTAGCACTGCAATATCCAATGTGCAAATTGGGAAACAAGGAACAAGTTTTCTTTTGAGACAAAATGAGGTGGAAAACATGCTAGTTGCTAATGTAGGAATCATCTGAATTAGAGTTTATTTCTTGTTAATATGTTAACAATTTTTTTTCCATTCGAAATAGGTTTGAGTTTGACCCACAGAAATTCATTAAAAGTCAGGGGCGTAGCCAGGATTTGCAAAGTTGTATGCACGACAATCTGAGCGGAGCGCCACCATCAGTTGGCGCGGAGCGTACAAGAAAATTTTTGGTTTTACAAACCCCTAAGATGGCCGGAAACGGCCCTTCCCGAGTGTTCATTCTGGTTCCCTGGCCTCTAATTGCTAACTTGAGACACCTCAATTTTTATGTAGAAAAAGGGCACATTTTTAACCTGAGGGAAAGTGGGGGGGGCACGTGCCCCCTGTGCCCCCCCCCCGGTTCCGCCGCCATTGGCTGTGATGTTTAATACCGCTCTTAAATTACGTATACGATAAGCATCACGTGATGTGACCAGTCACACAGATGTATTTGTTATCTGCCATTGTGCGTATATGGGCTATATTCTGATGGTTGAGGAACAGTTTGTGTGTGGGCAACACTTACCGAAACTTTGATGATAAAATATTAGTTGTATTATTCAAGGTTAAGGCTAAATGACCGAACTATTGGAGGCACTACGAGATGTGTACACCTTACTCGTTCCTTTCTTCTTCAGTTGATGTTTCAAATGTCTGAAACATATTGCGAAGATCCTCCTTTTGCCTGGTTTACTAATAAACCTAAACGTATGTAAGCAATGTGCATTGCTTCATGACGCAGGGTTTTTGTTTTGTTTTTTCGTGCGGTATAGGCTACATAGCCTAACATAATATAGACCTACCGTTTTCTTGTGTTATACAGGTGATTAAGGTTCCACTATGAAGATGTCGTAAAACTGTCAAAGACGAGACAAATGAAAATTTAAATGTTTCTTCTGTAATGTAATTTACTCAGAGGCGTTCAAGGAAGACATGTAAACAAAGAGGCTGTGTTAGAGAGTGAATTGTGCTCACAATTTCTCTTCCGCAATGTAAATAGATAAGTTAGAACATTAGTTATAATGTTACTTGGCTGTATCAGTTTCAAAATATAGTACACATTCATGTTTCATGTTTCGTGTTTCATTATTATTTAATGGTCACTCGGTCAGTTCGTCAGCCACTCAGTCAGTTAGACTAGTCAGTCCGTCGGTTAGTCAAAGCTAAGAGTTGAATAGCACAGGCAGTAGAAAAAGTAAACAATCTTGTTGATAAAATGCTAACTAAAGACTCCAGTAAACTAGACTGATATTGTTTATCTTTTTTTTCAAATTGAATAAGCAGTACGCAATACTGAAAGAAAATACCATGACATCGAAACCATGTCATGTAAATAAACACGACGGTTGCTTACACGAGTTCTAAACGAACATGAAATTGGAAATAAGCCCAAAACGTTCAAAAGTGGTAAATCGAAGTAGACTGACACATTAGAATTTCCTCTTAAAATTTTCTTTTATAGTTATGTAGTAAACAGTTACAGGATTTATGATGTCAATAAATTTTCATGTTTTCAAAAATTATATCAAATCGTACATTTGTTGCTGGTATTAGATTTTAATGATAATAGACATCATATTTCAGTTTTTAGTGCTTGCTAGCTGTAAGGTGAGTTGTACTTTCATAGGGGTATGATTATTTTGCTTTCTCTTGTCACAAAAAAAGTAGGTCTAAATTTCTTTCGCAGTAAATGCAGATAGGAGATCAAAAAAAATAAAGAAAAATAAGGAGGGGACAAATGATAGGAACAGCTTGTTACATTCTTTGTACCGGTTTTTTTTTTTTTTTTTTTTTGCTATTGAAATATTCATATTACCACAAATAGCGAAAACAATCTTTGGTTGTTGATGTTATTTGTTGAATGGATTGCTGAATTGCGGTTGCTTATCTTGACTAAAACTTGTATAGTTACTTCACTCCTCTGTTACATGTCTCCGTTCAAGATATGTACTCCAATCTTCCAAGCCTAAAAATCTTCTTTTCATATTTACATTACATCTATAAAATTTGACTCTCTCTCTCTCTCTGTAATAAACCTATATAATTCTAACATGATATAACACTGAGGCAATAGAGAAAGTGATTTATTGCATTGAACTGCTACAATGATTTGCATTGTATTGGCTTGGGACATAAGTAACTGCCAACCAGTCGTATTCGTAAATTTGCTTATAATTGCTGGTTTCGATGGCTGTGTTAAACTGCTTTTTTTGATCGCATAATTACTGACCATACTGTTGTTCACTCGGTCAAAAATTAAACAGTTATAATGCTGTATACCACAGAAAACCCGAATACTGGGAAACTATACCATATACAAAGAGCAAAGATATTTTGTTGTTGCTAGAAAGGGATTCTAACAACAGACCGTGGGGTTGTAAGTATTGTGTCTAACCAAAGTGAGCTATATGCAGCCCTTAGTTAGTGGAGGTCCCTAAATTACCATGTTTTGTTACGTAGGGGGGGGGGGTCGGTAAGAAAATACAGTATGTTGCTTGGACTTCCTAGTCAGCCGAAAACCCATCTGATTGTAAAAAGTGAAACCTGGGAGTGTGCTGATCCGTGGTTAAATGGCTGACCAACTCTCTTGGTAGAACAAATGACCTGTTATTTCTGAGGTCGCTGGTTCGAATCCGTGCTACCCAAAACAATCTGTGATACTTTAATGTTAAAGGACTCGTTGTTCACATCCCATAAACCTGTATGGTCGCACGTCTTTATTAACTATCTACAAATATCTGATAGTAATGTAGGAGATGTATTGGTCCCTCTCGTATTAGCAGAATATACGTGTATATACTAGCTATTGTGTTGTGGTAGCCCTACTTTATAGTAAACTGTAGAACCCTGGGTCACAAAGGAAGTCCATTTCTTGTGCAGTAAGACGTCCGTGGGCTGTACGACAGTATGGCTCTTATATGTAATCAGAGCATTTGCAAAGATCAGTCAGCAGAAAATTCTGCTAAACTCAAAATATTATTGCCTACAATTTTTGTATGCAGACATCTCTCCTCCATTGGTAGTTGGTTAACTTCACACCGCCTTCAGGTAAAATTTAAATGATATATTCAGTCAAAGATCAATTTCATAGAATGTATTAGATTAAAAACAGTCATAACTCTCACTTTCATCAAGGTTCCTCTTTGTGTGTTAGTGTGTGTTGGGGGGGGGGGAAACATTTCAGCTAATATATTTTGTAACCGTTGTAATCTTCAAGTTACTATCAAATGTTAGCAAAATGTTTATATTTTGGGTTATTTCCTTTTTGTCAAAGCATCGCTATAACTGCAATGTTCTTGTAATGTTTTTGACTTGGCTTTATGTCTACAATGTCTTCCTTGTGAAATATTATCACCATCCTATCCCACTTCTCCCCTATCCCCTGCTCCTCCCCATCCCTCTCCCCTCCCCCTCCCGTTCCTTTCCAAGCACATAACAAATGTATGGTGCTGTTTTACCTACAGAGTGTGCGCGGGCATCACAAACAACATAACATCCATGGTGCCGAATTTCATCTTTCGCCAAATTGATGACAGGGAAGCTTCTTCGAGCAGTATCGTTTAAAAAGTTCTTATAGGATGTTAAAGATCACGTGATCGGCATGTAAATCACAGTTTAACCATCGGTCATTGCCATATATCTATACGATGTAAGCACGTGATTAGAAGCACGTGATTATGATAATACATTACGTGGAAAGATGTCAACGGGTAATATAATAAATCGATAATGTTCATTAACTAAATTGTAGAGAGGCATTTCACGTGCGAGAAAAAAAAAGTGTTATCAATTGTGTTTGTTTTTCATAGGGACGCTATTTATCATTTTTAATGGTAGCTCTATGTAAACACAATTTATTATATCAAATTATATACTACCAGACTACAGGGCAGATTGACATGCTCTTATGTAGACCTAGAACTCTTCCAGACCAATATAGTCTGAACCTTGATACGTTGACACTCTCTTAGTCGGGTTCTATCGTAGGCATCTATATAGGCTTCGGTACTTTCTCTAGAAGCATTGTAAACACAATTCAGGGGCGCCCTCCCTAAGAAGGTTTAGATTGGTGGGGCAAGGACACCGGGGGATCCAGGGTGGTCGTTTGTGGGGGGGGGCAAATGATCCGTTACCGAGTAGTTAGGGGGTGGGGTGTAAGGTACGATTAAGAGTGGTCGCATTCCAAATGGTGCTACATTGTCTGATTTTAGACTAAGTAGATTTTATGATAGAGAACTTTCCAGTTTTGTATACCTTAAGGGGAGATCGATGGTAGGGTAGCTTTAAATAACATCTTAAATTCATGCTCTACCTACCCCACCCATTCCGGCGCCCTTGAAGCTTTCCCCTAACAACAAATAAATAGTTGGGGGTAAGTGCTTTTTAGTGCCATGGTTATGACTTGCAACAGGTTCGGACAATTTGCATCGGCGAGATTGTAACAACAATTGAATAATTAATAAGGTAACAGTTACACTACGACACAATTGACAAATTTTAACACCTCTTAGCAGTTCTAGATTCTTGTCATATCCTGCAGCCACTACTTCTCCTGCTTCCTGACGTATCCTGCAGCCATTACTTCTCCTACGTTCTGTCATATCCTACAGCCATTACATCTCCTGATTCCTGTCATATCCTGCAGCCCTTACACCTGCTTCCTGTCATATCCTGCAGCCATTACACCTCCTGATTCCTGTCATATCCTGCAGCCATTACACCTCCTGATTCCTGTCATATCCTGCAGCCATTACTTCTCCTACGTTCTGTCATATCCTGCAGCCATTACATCTCCTGCTTCCTGTCATATCCTGCAGCCATTAAATATCATGATTCCTATCATATCATGCTTCCTGTCATATTCTGCAGACATTACTTATCCTGCTTCCTGTCATATCCTGCAGACATTTCATCTCCTGCTTCCTGCCATATCCTGCAGACATTACACCTCCTGCTTCCTGTCATATCCTGCAGCCATTACATCTCCTGCTTCCTGTCATATCCTGCAGCCATTAAATATCATGATTCCTATCATATCATGCTTCCTGTCATATTCTGCAGACATTACTTATCCTGCTTCCTGTCATATCCTGCAGACATTTCATCTCCTGCTTCCTGGTCATATCCTGCAGCCATTACACCTCCTGCTTCCTTTCATATCCTGCAGCCATTACTTCTCCTGCTTCCTGTCATATCCTGCAGCCATTACACCTGCTTCCTATCTTATCCTGCAGCCATTACACCTCATGCTTCCTGTCATCTCCTGCTTCCTGTCATCACCTGCTTCCTGTCATATCCTGCTTCATTTTATCCCACTGTTTATTGTTCCGTCTAATTAGAATCTTTTCATCGTTCAATGTTCACTTTTTCGTGCATTCTTCTATTTTGTTTTTGTCCCGTCCGTTTCCGTTTCTGTTTGCCTCTGACTGAAAGTCCTGATAGGATCGAAACGTCATTTCCTCTGCCTTGTAAAGTTATACGTTATAAATTGTGTTTCGTTGCAAAGACAATTTAGAACAACAAGAAACATGTGAATGATTAATGGTGAAGGACTTAATTATAATATTTCAACCGCTGCAATACACTGCTATGAGTCCAGTTGTATTTCTAGGCCACTTTTTACCCTCTTTTGAGAAGGGGCACTTTAAAACACATGAGGCTCGCCAATTAAAATGGCTGATCTGTTTAGTCTAAACATAGATACCATTTGTTCAGTTCCTCAGATGTCACACTACAAAGTCAATCAGAAAACATAAGATGCTTACCTGACACGTTTACAATGCATGTATACAGTTAGAATGCAATTACAAAATTGGTCAAGGAAAATTGTGTTGTAAGTCACCAAAAGGTTTCTTTGCTGTTTATTTGTAGTTAAAAGAACATATTTTAATTGATTATCAGAATTTATTAAGCAATATATTGATATTAAGATTAAGCCAGCATCAAAAACCCGACGTCATCATCACACAAGCCTTACAGATGCAATCAAGTGACTGAGCATTTTCTTAAAATAAATTTCCCGATTACTAGAACAGTTATAGAAACGTTACGAGTACTTTATTGTTTTTCTTGTTGTTTTAATCACATATCAAGACTAAAGAATTCTGTCCAAACTCATCCTTTAATAAACCATCGATTTTTATACCTTTGTCTTAAACAAAGACTGCCGATAATGTTATTTTCGACGGTAGAGATATCCGAATTTAGCCAAACAATTGTTCATTACACTATCGATTCATTAAGAAAGACTTCTAACTTCCAATTAAGTAACGCGGCATCCGTTTACTAGCCATCTTGACCCTGCTTGGTAAATATACTCTGATAACAAACGTCTTCTTCAAACAGTCGCTAAATGTTTACTTAAGTGAATTAACTATACATCGTTGATGCAAATTTAAGACCAGCTGAAATGTACATTTCAACATAAGATTAAGATCGAGAAAATAATTGTATTTCTTACAACAACAGATGGTTTATTAATTTCCATAACATTCATATGTAAAATGAGCTCAGTGAATACGCTAGGCTGGTTGTGCATCGATAAGACGTCATGGTAGGGGACTGCCATTTCTCAATGTGTTGGGCTGTACGGTGGGACCAGGACCTTTGCGTACTTGTTCCATAAATTATGGGAACGAGATTATAATGACCCAGTATCAAAGTCCATTTAAACAATAAATATGTCAATTGCGTTTTAGTCCTATTGCAGACTCGTACTAATGCAGACGAATAGATATATCTATATCTTATAACACTCTTATGATGATTAATGCACCATCTCACATCCCTCTCCCTCTCCCTCCCCATGTAATGTAGTTGTAAATGTAATTCGAAATGGAGATGCTAATGAATAATTACTTTCAAAAATGTTAAGGAACGTCATGGTAGGGGAGCTGTACAGGGGGACCAGGACCTTTTCTTACTTTCTACTTTCCTTTGATGTTTTATTTTGTTTGTTTTTGCGATGCTTTTTGTCGTGTCGTGACATTTTCGTAATGGTAGAACACATATTTCTGTAATGACTATTTTGTGACAATCTTCAATATTTGTGTAGCGACATTTAAAAGAATCCAGCATAAGCCTCGTGCCACCAGTATATTTTTATTCATTTCATTAAGAAGAAGCTGGATATGAATTACATATATGAATTACATATACTAATCAAAGTTTAAACAACATATTGATCACAGTTTAAACTATACAGAAGTGTACAGTTAACTTTTTACGTTACGAATAATATGTACAATCATTGTACCACTAAGACTCTAGAAAACGTTGATGTGCCTGGAACCAATGGATCATGCATTTAAACAAATGCCAACTTTATTTTTAACTTTTACTGTGATATTTCTGGATACTACATCCCTTAACAACCGCAAGCAATCTCTTAAAATAACTCCATCCTCACAGGACGTGTTTGAGACGAGATTATGGTTGTTACGCCGGTAACTATGAATGCGTTTTTAAATTATTTTCTTTTGTGTGTGTGGAGGGGGGGCAGGGGTTATACTGCATGGTGTTCAATATCTAACAGCGAAATTAAATTACCATGCTGATTCAACAAATGAAAACAAATAGATGGATTCTTAGAAGTCCTTGAGATGGTAGAGCTTGTCATGGTGGTCGCTATCACTAGCCTGTAACATTATGGTTACCTATGTAGCATGGTACACCATGCAGCGTGCGCTCATTTGCATACATATACGTTATTCACATTTGGCGCCATTCAGTTGGGACAATTCCCCTATAATGCTTATACCACTCTGTACTGTCCTCCTTTATCATGCTACGAAGCACTCGTACTGACAGTATAAATAGTTCTTAACCTTTATCCGATATGAACATGATATATACTGCTCACACTACCTGCAGTATTAGTGCTTTGAAGCGGGATACTCAACAGCATATATAGCCAATTGTTTTTACTATATATGTGTTGGAGTAAATCAAACTATAAATATTCATAAATTGTTTAAAGCAGCCTATTCTGTTGATTCTTGTTGACTTTTCTTTCTTTTTTAGTCAATTCTTAACGATACCTAAAAGTCCATAAAAATGAAAAAAAAAATCGAAAAATGAAAATAAAATTTGTTCAATGTTTCAATTTTCCTTCAACATGTGGTTGAATATTTTTAATATGAAGAAGTGTGAAATGTTGTGGATTGATCAGATTCGATAATTACTTACTTGTTTAAACTTGAAGGAAATTAAACTGGTCGTCTTATTTGGATGAATTGCACAATATTTCTAGTAATACTCAATAATAGTTTTAGAAATGGTAAAAAATTTGCTTTGGAATGCCATTGCTTTCTTACATAAATAAGTGCTGAAATATTAATAAACCATACAATACTACTATTTGATTTCTTTTTAGAAACATTTATTCACGTTGTTTCCGGGTGTGTTCCTAATAAGTAAGCCTATTCCTTCATCGATATTGAGCCGAAATTTTAAATGTAATAAAAGTGAAACCAAAATTATTATAAAATTTATTATTTTGAATTTTCGTACCATTGAGGGGTATTAATTTGGATTACCTAAATATGAAACCTTGGAAAGAAGGTGTTCAGAAAGCGGTAGACGAAACATTCTCGTTGACGTTGGGACACAAGTAATCATTCGTTTCTTGTCTAGCGTTTATTTTTTCTTGAGAGGGGAGCGGGGTGGTGCACTTCGCATGACCCTTAACCTAACAATAAGCATTGAAACGTATCATTGACCAGCCAATAGCCTACCTATTAAGTACTTTTAGAGTTATGCCCCAGCGAAGCCGCTCGTGCAAATAGACCCGAGTAGACATTCTATCCCTTATAGCTGCAAACATTCCTAGCACTCCTATTCTCGAGGAGTTGTTCCGGCCTAGTTCTCACAATGCTATAGGTTACAGATTCATGTTTCACTGCGGAGTAAACGCAATGTATTACCAGGGGGTTGGTATATATAGATAGCATAATATGTGTTAATGGTATTGATATAACATGATATATAAAGGTCAAATCGAACGCGAGAAAGCAGAACTTTGCCATAATTAATCGGTAAGGAATTAGTTGTGCTCTCTAGTTTTGCATATGAATGCGTTGAGTTACGTTACCGTGGTAACGATATATCGCATCAAGACCAAAATCCACGATAATTACAATTTGATACTAGTATGTTCTTTGCCTAAGCTTAAAAGTGAAAGTTTTCATACGTTTCGAGATGAATGTTAATAAGCTTTTTTTTATTTCAGAAGTATCTAAGTTCATGCATTTTCTGATCCCCCAGTTATAATCTCTATGATTTAAGTTAAGAATGATGATAAGGTTGCTATTCCGCTTGGTTACTCAGTCAACCCTTCCCCTTCCCCTTACCACCTCCTCCCCCCCCCCCCCCAGCCTCCTTGCGCGTTACCCAGTTTTACCGCGTCCCCTATTGACATTAATATCAGGTACGCAATCATTAATGTCGTTACGTAGTATCCCGTTCTTGTCTTGGACACATATACCTGCTTTTGTGAATCAAACGCCGGCGACATTATATGTGAACAACGCATTACAGTTAACATTTTCATAAAGCCCGTATATTGTCTGAGCGATGAGTCGAAATGGTTTACTATTTTCAAATAAAGCTTCCACTAAAAATAATCGCTTTGATAAAATACATTAGACTCAAAATATGACCTTTCAGCTATGTAAGTATAACTCGGAACCTTTTCAAACCAGGTTAACTACCCTAGTGAGACATTGGCTTATTAGAAAGCAGTAATACCGACCACATCCAGACATTCAACTTCCCTGATTCTTAAGAATTCATATCTTCATATCTTCAAAATTTATCACCGTCTGTATCTATGCATGTCGATAAGTATACTAATTGTCACATGTATTGGCTATACTAAATACAAAAACCCTCCTCGGTGAAGAAGAACCTCATTGTTTCATAATTAAAACCAGGTGCGCATAAAATAAGTTTAGATCGGTGCCTCATTAAATGATAGTCTCTGTAAATAAATTTTCCTCGAATTGCTTTCATGCGGCATTAATTAGCACTAAATTATTGTTTTATGGTAATTGTCTTCAAGTCATCTCCCACGCAGGCTGGGTAATTTCCTGGAAGAAGATGGCACTTTAAACTGAGCCGACATGATGTACAAGATAGCCCCGCATTGTTTATGAGTTAAACTTCATCAACAAAACCTATGAAGTGACATTTATGTTTAAAGGATGACCTTAGACGAAATATTGGTCTCGATATCCCAGAAAGAACGAATGCTAGAAATGTTTCTACAGCCAATTTATTATGGTTTTTTATATAAAAAGTCAGGTCTATAATTTATCTCTTTAATGCTCCATTAAAGATAAAATGATAATGGCGCCGGTTCCCTGGTCTAGGCCTAAAGGCTTTGCAAATCCCCTGTTTTTAAACATACTAATAACTCAACTATAAAACATATCCTTTTAACTTCATATATACAAAACAAAGAGCACCTTTGAATGACATTCAACACAAATTGCTCCATGACCAACTTTTAAAACATTATAGACATGTAGTTTCAGGCCATATAATATTGTGATTCCTTAATTATGTTTTTTTTTTTGGCGTCTGACATATAACGGTCTGTGTGTTAGACTAAGTAGTCCAGTCACTTTTATAGATGAACAACATATGGTTCAAGGATAATTTGTTTACAACAACAAAAATACAAAACTTATTGAACCTAGACTGATGGAATAAATTTTTATTGATCTACAACATTTCACAACTGATTTTGTAATTCACTTTCTTCTAATGTGAAATTGGCAAAGCGATAACTTATTTTGCGAGACGACAAATATGTCAGTAATTCTACCAAATTACCAAAATAACCTATAATTCTGAAGAACTATGATGTGAGAATTCTCTTTCTCTGCCTCTGACTTGATAAGATGTTTCAAATGTAGGAGCTCCTTTAACAACCAATATATTATGTTAATGTCAAAGGTCACGTGTGGTAAATGTTGAGCAGAGATAAAGATATGAACCAGACATTAATATATATGACTAACATCACTTGAAAACTATAAAGCATGTGATTAATATGCTTTATACATGATATAATAATAATGTATTGATTTAGTGCATCGTTTCATCATCAACAAGAGCACATTCCGGTAATTCGTCGCACTTGAAAACTTTTTTTTTCTTAAATGAAGGTAAAATGACCAAACTATTACACTTGGCTCTGTATGGCATTTCGTCGCCCAAACAACGTTTTATGTTTGTTTACATCGAATGAGAAAATTTAATTTGGAAAGTTTCTCAATTTATTACTGTTAATTTTTTTTTTTGGGGGGGGGGGGTAAAATTCAAGCTTTAAGTCTACCAGACAGTCATATCAACTAGACTAGTTATGGGAATTTAGTGTTAAAAAACATTTAAATCTTTCGATACAACAAAACAAAAATGGAAAAAAAATTGTCGATATTGTGGGGAAAAATAGAGAAATATGGAATATTCATTACATCAAAAGTTCCAAAATATTACCTGATTTTACAACTAAGCACGCTTAATGATGAAACAGTTGTCTCAACGGGTAGCGTGTTACAACCTCACCTTTGACCTTCAATGGGTCACAATATTTGGGGACTGAAGGGTCACCAAAATCATGAAGGTGAAAGTTGTAATCCGGAAGCAAAATTGTTTCAATACTTGGGTTGTAAACAACTTTTCAACTTTCGTTTTAATTTCTAGTGACAAATTTTAACTTCCTTATTGAAAGATGAACCTCTGATTTCAAAGATGAAAAGCCTGCTAATTACATCAGTGTCTATATGTCCGTGGCATTGATATGAACTGTATAATGCTTACCACAAGTTAACATTTAACCTACTTACATCTTTGCGGCGTTAATTCTATGTTACACTGAACTTATCAATCATCAGCGGTCAAATATAATAGGGGAAAACTTTACGTTAACATTCTTCCTTCTGGTGAAGTATTATGTTACTACACATTAGACGTAACATTATATTGCAGGGATTACCTCATACAAATAACATTTTCTGAACGATGACGTCACTACATGGCAGATTGAATCAATGACGTAGATCTGTTTGTTTTGCTCCATGGCGACGTAAAGCCACAAAAACATGTTTTGCATATATTTGCGGAATCAAACAAAGGAACCTTTAAAGATTGGGAGTTCCCTCACATGTGCACTACACCGGAACCCTTCCTTTAGTTATGGTCGTCTTTATCAACAAATCATAACATTGACTAAATGAATAATAAGATCTAATTACAAGACAGTCAAATTGAAACCTAGGGGTCCTTAGAGACATAAATGCTATTAATAGTGTCATGAAATTGATACTAATTAAACATGTGAGGTATGTAGGGTTCAATACATATCAATCGAATGGTTTGGTATGTACAAATCATATGCAAACTTTTTTTGGCTTACGATTATTTGTGGTTTCCATCTGTTTTGCTTAGCATTTGGGGTACTGAGTTATATGTTTAACTTCATAGGAGTCAAGTTGCTTATCAATGTGGCGGGTGGTGGTAGGGTAGGGGTGGGATAGGGGTGGTGTCTAACTGATTGCCATCCTTAGGGATGCGTCTAAGCACAGGTGAGTCAAATGTGGCCCCTTTGGCCCGCCAGCAGGATTTCAAAGCCCTGTTATTAAGTATTGAAAAAAGGAAGTATACCATTTATGTGAACGCTTGTAGTTGTATGTGTGGTGATGCAGGTTACTAATAAAATAAAATAAACAAATTAGGCGACCAAAGCAGGAAAGAAAAGTTCTTTAGCGGTGTTCAACAAAGGCTCTAAGCTACAAAAAGTGGGGGATATGTTAGTCCCCACCTCTACCTCACACCAGTGGCGGACTGGCCACAAGGGCATTTGGGCAACGCCCGATGGGCCGGTGGCCCAATGGACCGGTGGGCTGGGGAGCCTGGTAAAATTTACAGCCCATTTTCACAGAAGTTAATAGAATACAGACGGTCTGTGTAGAAATATATATTTTAGCTGTGGGAATCAGTCATGTAAAGACTGTCCTCGATCTCTGCTGCTACAAGGTGCTCCTCAAGTTGAACCTTTTCACCGATGCTTACAAGAGCATTGGGCTTGCTTACAAGCTGCTGGTACCGCTACCTGTGTCACAAGTGACATGTGGACGTTCTTTCTCTGCCTTGAAGAGACTCAAAAACCGTTTGAAGAAGTTCAATGACACAAGAACATCTTGAGGCGTTCATGTTGATGTCTGTGGAAAAAAGGATCTTGGCCAAACTTGACACTAAAAATATCATTGATGGTGTGGCTGCCAGAAGCAGCGACCTGCGTAGGCTCCTACTCTCGTAGAGATGACATGTGCTCTTGTTATTGAACATATATATTTTAGTGGATTTTATTTAGGTTTTTTTTTTCAATTTTTTCAAGCATGTTGTCACAAAATGCTTGAAAAACTAATTAAAATCCAGTCTAAGACATATATTTTTGCCTATTTTTGTTTACGTTTTTAACTTTCCTCAGTTTAATGAAGTGTTGCTTCTGGAAATTATTTTTGGTTCTTTTTTAAAGGATTATTGTAACCTACAAAATTGACAAATATAGCACCATTTTGCATCTAGGCATTCCTTAACTTCATCTCAATAGGGAGGGGGACACCCCCTCCCCTTAGACCCCTCCCCCAGGACGGCGATCACTAGTAAGTAACATATCAATGAATGATGGGCCGGTCTAGGTGAAAAATGACCGGGCCAGTTTTAAAACCAAGTCCGCCCCTGCCTCACACACATAGACAAATCGAGGCCCTATCACATAGCCTCAGTCCTGATGTAATAGGAATGGGAAATGACGTCATTATGTAGATTTCTGCGTTTCTCACTAGTTTTACCAAGCCTATCGAGTATCACTGTACAATGATTTGTGTAACATATGAACGTTAAGTTGAATAAATTATTAGTTTCGATGAACTTAGCCGTGCTACGGAAGTATTCAATCCTCCTTGTTCGAAACCCCAGTGTTGATATATGGTCCCTAATTCTGAGGTATTTTGAAGAGCTACCCAGTCCCTCTATATTGAATGTAACCTATAACTGTGAAGTTATTGGAAATAACCTATTTTGAATGTGACCTACTTTTCGCATACTTCAGGAAGTGGATTTCAGTTGGGTTTTTTTACTTTATAGTGTTTAAATCATTCCGAGAGGGCAAAAAATATTTCCAATTCAGAGAACATATACATTGACGCAAACATTCCAAATTTCAGGGATAAATCAACGTGATTATGATTATCCCATAACTGAAGCCCAGAACGTCATGTACCGTAATGACATCACATTCCACCTACTTTGATCCACTTCCTGGAGAAAGATGGGGAGTGGGTAGCCAGTCACATAGCACCTACTCTGATCCACTTCCTGGAGAAAGAGGGGGTGGGTTGCCAGTCACATACCACCTACTCTGATCCACTTCCTGGAGAATGATGGGGGAGTGGGTAGCCAGTCACAGACCACCTACTCTGATCCACTTCCTGGAGAAAGAGGGGGTGGGTTGCCAGTCACATACCACCTACTCTGATCCACTTCCTGGAGAATGATGGGGGAGTGGGTAGCCAGTCACAGACCACCTACTCTGATCCACTTCCTGGAGAATGATGGGGGAGTGGTTAGCCAGTCACAGACCACCTACTCTGATCCACTTCCTGGAGAAAGTTGGGGGACTGGGTAGCCCGTCACATACCACCTACTCTGATCCACTTCTTGTAGAAAGAGGGGGACTGGATAACCAGTTAAAATGGGTTACATTCAATCATGGAATTGTTAGTCCCTGATTTAATACCTTATCTCAAGTTAGGGACAAGATACTGAGATGAGGTTTTCAACTAAAAGGGTGGCATGTTTTCTTTTTGTTCTCATTAAGATGTGGGTTACATTATCTGCTGCCATCGGAAGGTCCTTATAAAGGGATGTTCTATAGATGGACAGTGTAGCACCAGCATCGAAGAATAAAACAAAATAGACAACACTGCTAGTTTAAATCCCTGCTTAATATTATCTTGTATTTAATTCTAGACCGACAGAATCAATACATCTCTGTTCTAGATATGATATACTTTAAGGTAATGTTAATTCTTATAGACAAACCCAACATTACGTTTGGCAAGTGGATCACAGTGGGTGCATCTGTGACGTCATTAAACAACATATTTTGCAACATTTTTGTACCGCTCGTTTCAGTATAATGTTACGGCTCTTTGTAATGTGATATACAATTGGAATGTTATCTTTAGCAGTCAATGTACTCTTTAAAAAAGTCTTTAAAAAAATGCAAAGTTCGCCGGTCTAAGAACTATTCCTTTATTCTCAAGAATATGATGATGTGCATGTTGTGAAGAAAGATAAATATATTTATAGATAAATTGTTATGATGTCACTTACCCTGCTGTGTTTGCACATTCACATTCATAACATTAATAAATTCTTGATACGTTAGCGATATTAATATTCCAATGAAAACGCAAGAAAATGAGAAAGAAATCATTTTGAAAATTCTCGTAAGATCTTTGCATACATATTAATATAATAGAAAAATGTCTGGGACGACGGAAAAGTCCATGTAAACTTTGCTAATTAAAGCAGATTTAAGGAATCGGTTTGGCGAAAGTGCTGTTTTATTGATTGAATAGTAATCTTATGATGTGTATCACTAAATAGGTTTGGTAAAAATTGAACAATTAGCTGAAACGACTGTTCTTCAAGTCTATATATCTTCACGACCGATTTGTAGTGTGAGTACAGCAGCATGAGCAACAGTACATTTAGAATTCTCCCTTAGTATGAATGTGAGTACGTGTATGAGTACAAGATTCTTGTAGCGCGAGTATTGGTACTTAATCTTGCACAGGAATCTACACACTCACAGGAGTTACCCGAGTATGAGGGCGAGTATACAATTGTATGAGGCGAGCATACTTTTATGAGAGCGAGTACAATTTTATGTGGGCGAGTACAATTTCATGTGGACGAGTACAAATTTATGAGGTGAGTACAAGTGAAATGAACGATGGACTACTTGTCTGCTTCATGATAATAATAATAATAATAATAATATCATAATAAATATGTACAAGGCCTGTTAGTTTCTTACCAAAAAGAAACTATCGCTGAAAAGCGTACAATCTGAGTGTGTGTTGAAATAAATCAATAAACTGCTGCTGCAACAGATAGGTATATAGCCTCTTTAAGAGAAACTATTTCACGCTTGATGACGTCATATTTGAAAGCCATGGACATCTTCCTTGTACAGAGAGATCACGGGATGTCGAGTTGGTGACATACTTTCTTAATCGTTTGGTGTACATTTCAAATCAAAAGATGGACTCTACCTTCAAAGCAGGTGATTGATAATTATTCTCTTGTGTACTAGAATCTCTGAATTCTAACCACGACGGGTGGTTACGTGATCATACAGGGCACGACCACGGGGAGTATTTGAGAAGGTACATTCCATGGATTGATTTATGATTGATGTTTGTCCGGTGATGACCACTCGATGTGGACAGAAAGTCACGATTTGTTGTACCATTCCCCATCCCCACCCCTCCCCACTTCCCCCCCCCCCGCCCCATATTTGTGGTCTTACTTTAATATTCTCGCAAAGTGCTTTGTAGATGTTATCTTTACTTCCCTTTTTTAAAGTACTTGATGTATTCAAAGGACGGCACGTTTTCACGTAAAAGCGATTTAAAGCAATACTTTCACTATAAATCTTAATATGTTCTTTCGTAACCATGGATACGTCAATACAATGTAGCTGCTGAGATCAAACTGTTAACCACTTTCTAAAATAAAGAACTGTGTTTGTATTTGGGCTTAGTGTTTATTTGGGCTCAGTATATCATGTGATGTGTCACAAACGTGTCACAAGTGTGACAGTACACGGCGAAATTGTCATAGTTTTTATTCCATTGTTCAATTACTATAACTATTTAGTAATGTTTGGGTGTTAATATATCTAGGGTGAAAATTGGGTGCATGGTCTTCATTTGATCTATTGTTAGTCATACTTTATATTAGACTGGTTACTTTGCTGCAAATCTAACAATAACAAATAACAAAATGGGGTAGGGGTGGGGGTTAACATTATTTAACAATTATATACACCCAGTGTATACATTCTCTTTTTCATTCAATCATGATGATGAAAAGTACAAATTAGTCATAATTCAAATACATCTAGGTCTTATAATTATTTTATTAATTAGCCTTCGTCGATTGCATAAGATACCGGTATGACTACCATTCATTAATAGTAATCAAGGTTAGTGATAGTGTTGTTCGGGCTCTATATAGTATGTACAACCTATATTGTACCTTTCTTTTTCACAAAGCTATTTTGAATTTCCCGTATCTATTTGCTGTACTGCCCAGAGAATGCCCGCTGCAACGATTTTTATTGATACTATCGGACAGATCCTCGTGCATGTGTAAAATACAGTAGGCAAATACATCCGTGGTTAGCAGAAACGGACTCTGGGGCATGTACAGTTTGTAGGCGAGAAAAAGAGTATTACAAACAACTTGGGCCAAGACTAGGTTATGGAAAGCTCTGTAGCCTTGCAAAACGTCAATCATTCGTTGACCATTGCCGCTGAAATAGTTACACAATAAACTATACAGGCATTTTCCATTAATATTAGCAAGACTGTCCTTACTGTGGTTATCACACCAATGAAGGTATGTGATGTAATAGCTCCGTATAGCTATAAATCCGTATAGCTCGATAATCTGACCAAACTAGTAGATAGTAGACCATGATAACAAAGCTATCAAGCAAAAGGAACACAGGTATCATCATGTTTTGTCCAATAAGCTCAGTATTGTCCCACCTTTATCACATAACGTTAGGACTGGTCAGGCGTTAACATAGCCATATATAAACTCGCAGAACAGATACTAGCAATATGATTATATA
The DNA here is from genome assembly GCF_037975245.1 of Apostichopus japonicus. Classification (NCBI taxonomy): domain Eukaryota; kingdom Metazoa; phylum Echinodermata; class Holothuroidea; order Aspidochirotida; family Stichopodidae; genus Apostichopus; species Apostichopus japonicus. The sequence continues at coordinate 2,664,644 of NC_092582.1, forward strand.
ACCGTGAGCTGTACGTTGCAACGAGTTAAATGAATCTGGAGAAACTATCACACAGTAAATACGCGCGTACGCGCCTACCATGTATGGAGGGTCATGTGATGTGTTCCAGGGTGGTACTAATATACTACTCTCCCTATTACGCATGATGATTTCACCCAACTAGTACGTAAATGTGTTTGCGTGCTTAGAGCAGCAGACGACACCCGTTACCTAGCAATAATCGTGCCTGTAGCCTAACGTGATAGCTATATTCCCGTCGAGCAGCATTAGGCTCTGTTCCATGGAGAATTCCGTGGTTGCACTGAACTAAACATTTCCCCACATTTCCCATTTCTACATTCACTTAGAGCAAGTAGTAATAACGTTAGGCCATATGAGACAAAGCTTGCCCCTGGAGCTGTTTTAATAAGTAAGATCTATTATGTAGAAGGCCTGCCTTCATTCAAGAGAATAAGGTTGAACGTTAGCATATTAGCACTGTTTCGTAGGCCTGAAGTACCAGTACCTCCTTATGCCGTTAGTTCCCATGTCCGATTCGTCTTGGTGCAAATCTTTTACGAAGTCACTAACACTATTCTCGAACTGCTACAGAGAAATATCAGTTTGGTACCACCCTGGAACACATCACATGACCCTCCATACATGGTACGCGCGCACCCAATTGACATGAATCCTCCAGATTCATTTACCTCAATGGTACGTTGCGTCATAGGTAGCATACTCCATATTATTGCCCCATTGACTTACAAACAGTATATTTTTATTTAATTGTTTTGCCACAAAAGTACAAAGTGGAGGGAAGTCTTCCATAAAGCTTAAAAGCTTAACAATGTGGAAGACTCCCTGAAGAAAGAAAAGAAAAGAAAAAAAAATATATATATATATGTGTATAAATACATATACATAAATATAAGTACAAATTAAATGATATCGTCAAAGTAATGTGGTCTCCAAGCGGTCCTTGTAGAAGTTCTCACTAGCTAATCCCGTACCCTTCACTAAATAGCTGACACGTTGACCACTCATTACACCATTAATTGTCCGTATCATGACCATGAAGATGTGTTTGTTATCAGAGCCTGAAATTTTCGTCACTTGTAAACGAACCTCTTTACTCAGTAGTGAACAATTTTCGTACCGTCGCTGCTCCTAGAGGGGGGGGGGTGCCTAAGTGGTCTAAAATTGCCCCAAGTGACCCAATATTTGCACCACATGTACCTCCATTTGTGTATTCCAAAAAAGACACGAATTTGTTTTGGTAACATATTAAACAAGATGTTCTTAGTTCTGATGCCTCTTGGCGCTTAGTTTCCTGAGAGAACACTCGGGGCGGATAGATATACACTTTATCTGGAGTATACCACCTTACGTTGTTACACTGCACTCTTTAATCGAACTAAGCCGTCTTATAATTACATAAGTACCTGCATGGAGAACCATGAGTTGACCACAGTAAGAGGTTTTTCAGAGATAAACCCATAACACTTCCCCTGTATATTTCGTGTCGTTATGACAACCAGTTAATCGAGTAAAAAAACAAATATTGCTTTCCAATTTAACGTAACTGTTTACTGTTACTTTCCCCTCGTTGCTTTATTGATGATTGTGAGAGGGGGAGGGGGGGTGGCAGGTAGGATGTAACAGTTTCTACGTAAAAGTGCAACTTTAAAAGGTCTATAGTTCAGTTTTCAATGTACATGTTTAACCATTAATTGTTTCTGCTCTCACTTTGCCCTTGCTAATTAATATTTTGTAAATTGTCATATGGCAAATGAACTGCTATTGAACTGAACTAAATCTCCAGACACCTAGTGGATACGATAAATTACATGTGATATTTACATGATGCACTGCATACCTTATTTACATTATTTTTACATGGTTAATTCCATTTGATATTACGTCCATTGTTATTACATGATAAATAACATTATGTATGAGAAAACACATATTTCATGATTTTAATATCATAAATAAAAAATGGTAATACATTTGATATAACTAGGTAAATTAAATACCGTATGAGAATATTCTCTTATTGACATGATTTTAACTTGATAAATGGCATGTTATATTGCATTGTTATTATATGATAAAATAACAATGTATGTTATTCACACGATACATGTAAATAAACAACATATTGTATATACATTTCTCATGTTTTTCTCTTTAATGTATCACTCTCTGTCAAATTGTTTTTCAATTTTTTTTTTAATTAAAAAAAAAATTATACTCATACATTGAATTTGTCTGATCTGTGGCCGTTTCATGTACTTTCCTGTAACATAGCAACATCAAATGTCGACTCGCATTCGTTATCTTATACAGACATTACCTTACGTGAGGTGTTCGTTTTGATATGTGTCTAGAAAAACACATAGCATGTTTTCGTCCCAAACACTATTTGTTCATACCGGTATTTTTCTCTTCTTTGCAGTTTGCCTGTAATTAAAATAACGATGTAACGTTTTATTACACAAAAACCAAATATAAGCGATCATTTTTTTTTTTTTTTTTTGGGAGAAACTTATACAATGTGATGGCGCCCTGTACTTTTTTGGTGTTGTCTATCCTCTACAGAACTGAGGCTAATGGCGATACGACATAATTAATCACTAGGAGATTTAATTATTGCATTATGATCGTTAGCTCCCAACCAGTATATCTATGAAATATATCTTGATATATAGCAGAATGGACTGGAACTTTCACAACATCTGGCATTGATGAAATGTTGTGTGGCATTCCGTGACGTATCTTACTTCCTCTCTCTCTCTTTTATTTATTTATCGGTTTATTTGTTTCTGTGGTTTACGTTACGTTGTGTTGATATGCCTTGTATTGCACTGCACTTCGCTGCATTGTAGATATATAACGCTGCGTTGTAGAGTAATACATTGCATTGTACTTCACTGCATTGTATAAATATAACGTTGCGCTGTAGTGTATTGTATTGTACTGCATTGTAGATATATAATGTTGCGTTGTAGTGTATTGTATTGCATTGTACTACATTGTAGATATATAACGTTGCGTTGTAATGTATTGCATTGCACTGCATTGTTGATATATAACGTTGCGTTGTAGTGCATTGCATTGCACTGCATTGTAGATATATAACGTTGCGCTGTAGTGTATTGTATCGCATTGTACTGCATTGTAGTTATATAACGCTGCGCTGTAGTGTATCGCATTGCACTGCACTGCATGGTAGATAGATAACGCTGTATTGTAGTGTATTGTATTGCATTGCACTGCACTGCATTGTAGATAAAAACCTTGGGCTGTAATGTTTTGTGTCACGATGCATTACGTTTCATCGCGTTCGATTTTACGGTACGTTACAGTGAGCTACAATTAATTTCACGGTTCCAAAAAGGGGTTGTACTGTTATAATATCATTTATATGTACTCACTGTTTGTAACATGACTTTGTAGTTTGAAAACATTGTTACAGTGGTGTCTTCAATAAGTGTGGTAACGTTAACATGACGTTGTGACAACGCATCATACGCGCTAGTTGCAAGTAAACAAAATAACCAATGTAATAACGGACCGACAAAAATACGTAATATCTACATATATTACATGGATTTATCATCGTTACTGAATATTAATATACAACTAATATACAAAACATTAAGCATTTTTATTTCATTTTTAGTGATTTTTACATTAATAAGATATGCTACTGATAGGAGTTGCCAAAATAATTAATAAATAAGTGTACAAACCAGGAATCAGTACTCCCTCTGTATCAATGGCGACTTATCGAATTCGTACCGCCTATGACGTCATTTATAAGGGGTTTTTGTTTTATTATTGTCATCTTTAATGATGGTAGTCCTGTTCAGTGCAGAAGCAACGCTATCGCTATCAAGACTGATAGTGATATCCAATACTTAATATGAGCACGGAGGTAAAACCTCCATGATATGAGCATGGGAGCACTCCCTGGTATGAAACATATCATTCCACCATAGTGTGAGCATGAAGCTGTTATTAAGCTTCTAGCTAGCGTAAACACTCCTGTGCTGAAAATAATCCAGTTCGTACACTGCAAAAACAAATTGTTCACTGGTTTAATAGGACTAGGGTACTTTCCTTCAGGGGGTTGATTTCAGGTCGCCTATAAATATCCATATTCTCTGTTAAGTTCTGATTTGAACTGTTAGATACTTTTTGACAAAGTCAGTTTAAGATCACGCCTATTATCTAAACCTGTAAAAACAAAGATTATTTCTAAGGAGGCGTGTTGACCCGGTGAAAAGACCGGTTCTAATTAGTAAATAAGCTTAAAATGTCAGATGTTGAAGAGGAGCTGAAAAGTTAGTGTATTATATACATAAAAGGGAGGGGGGGGGGGTGAGGAAGGAAATCCGGTGATGCTTAACCTATCAACTATTACTGATGAAGGAGAATTAAGCAGTGGTGAGGATTAGGAAGTAAAGGTCATATCTAAGACCTAATCTTATTTTCCCCTGAAGTGATACATTGTTAATATTGTTGCTTTTGTGATTGTGTGTGTTCAACGATATTTCAACATAGGGTTACAGAGAAAAATCTATATGCCATTGGATTAAAGTAAGTGATGAACCCATCGGAGATTAAGCGACACGTAAGTCGTAACAGAAGCAGTGCGAACGGGCGAATAGTTATCGTGAAGAGATAGAGCACAGGATTGCAAAACAATAGGAAGAGTAGATCCCTATTTATATATTCTATACCGATAAATTGATATTTTAATCTGAATCAATCCATTTTGGAATTGGTGCTATTGCGCATAATCCAGTTATTTTCCATCTACAATAGGCATATTTTGTTTTTAGACATATATATTTCATATTATTTTTCAATTGTTCGCATGAACCTCAGGAACTGGTTCAAAACCAGTACACGGAGTATTGCCCCCCCCCCCGGTATGGTTCCTACTGTACACCCTCATGTACTCAACCGAGAAATGTAGCGTGTGTGTCAGCTAATGCCTTATAAACCTATAATTTTATGTTTTCTCTCTCAAAACAAGTCAAGAGTATATCACAGCAGAAAACATCGTACTTTTATTCTAAGAAACACAAACAGGTTCATTCATTAATCTTGTATAAATATACTTTTTATTAGTAATATAACTCCACATGTTCACATTCTTAAACGGATGTTCTCTGAGTCCTTTAAGATCCATACCCAATAAGGTTTAGGTCTATATACATGTAACTATATAACGTGACACCTTATATATAGCCTATACCATCAAATTGTTCGGTAGTAACAATTCCCTTAACATATTAATATTTTAATTGATCATCAAACATTACGAGGGGAGGCAACGCCTAAACATTTTGAAATAAAACGCCAAAATCGTTAGTCAAAAGAAAACCATGAAAAGCTAAAACGTTGCAATGTGATATTATCAAGTCTAAACCGCTTTGAACGCACACAAATAAGAGGTCGCTATATTGAAAATCATTTTTGTACATGAATTAATGAGAGTGGAATTCCCACAATAACTGAAATGAACTATAGAACAAGATTAGTACCAATTCAGTATTTTAAAATATCTCTGTCCTTTTTTTTCGTTATTCGTTTATAATATTCCAGGAAGTTATTAACTCTCTGATTAATCAACGGATACATTTGCATTCCGTATAACACGAATTATGGATAGCGCCATCAAACTTAAAACAGGACGCTACGGTTGGCTCTTTCGCATTAGTTGTTTAGTGCTATTCTGCTGGTAGGTTCTAACACAGTAACAGGGAGTCTGGAAAAGAAATTTGCATATCGTGGCGAAACTTATCTTTGTTTTTCTCCGTTTTATTTATAATAATGAACATAACAAACCCAATAATTGAACAGATGAATCTTCAAGGTGCGAAGATAAACTGATTTTGAAATGACAAGCAACTTATGTTGTTACAGGACATCAGTTTTGACTCCAAATATGCTAGAATTGTCCATAATGGTCACTGGAAGTAACTTGAAGATGCAAAGCCATTCACATACTCAATATTTGTGGCCAATACTGATCATCTTTGAATTATATATAATATATATATATATGCACTTACGGGTGCTTTACATCCAAACAGATGGCACCATTGTTTTTCTATACCCCTTAACAATATAATTCTTCTGAGGACGTGGTGATTCTTTTACAAATGGCTTCTGAGGACTTCGAATTCTTTGTTCAAGTGCCCAGTCAGAGTACAAACACAGTGCACGTTAGACATATATCAAACACACAAAAGTGGCAATGTACAACCGCTTTATTGCTAGGACACTGTTGTGCTTTGCTGATAACTTTGCAAGCACGTATGCAGATTATTGTTTTGGTTTTTCCCTATGCCGTCATTGTTGATAACAGGAATCACCTGATTAGGGTAATATCTGCTACTCTAACCAGCTCCAATGATTATCTGCCAGTAAAAACACGATAGTAAACTTCTATTTTCATTAACGTATTGATATCTATGAGCTGCAGGTAATGGTAAGTGCATATATATATATAAGTGCATATATATATATATATATAAGTGCATATATATATATATATATAAGTGCATATATATATATATATATGTATATATTTATATGTATATATATATAAATGTATATATATATATATATATATATATACAGCCTTGCGACTAACTGTTAACGTCCATGATGGTCGACCATTTTGTGCAATTCCTGTGCAATTCTAATTATGCGCATCGTTTCTTTTTGAGATATCAAGCTAAGACAAGGAAAGTAATAATTCTATTCTAATATACTACTGACAGAGACTTCAGAACACTGTCCACTGCCCTTTGACGATATTTATACTTAATAGTGTAGGGAAACCATCGATACGTTTCACTTCGTTGATCAGTAACAATTCTCAATACTCTTTCCAATGTCATAGGCCTACATCTCCTATTTCAAAACATTTCACAAGGGAGCGATCAAACTTACTTATACACCAAATCCACTCCTGTCCCTTGAACCGTTTAAATTTCACTCCACAAGATAAATAATCATGGCAAATTCCCTTTGCTAATTCTGTTGTAGCATTTTTTTGTTGGGTACCTACTGTCATTTTGTACTTCAGGCAACGTCTTTATTATATGTATTATTCGTGTGAGGTTTTAAGTTATAATTTTAATGCAGAAACACAGTGGCAAAGATACAAGTTGCACGACCGTCTAAGATATTGCTTTTATAACTTGTAGTAATATTTGTAGTCATGTATCGTATTATAATCCTCTAATTGTTAATTTGAAGGGTGATTGTAAAAATTAAAACTTCAATACAGAAAAATCTCAACATGTTAAAGTATGATGCTTTCAGAAATACGATTTTCAGATATCAGTCAAAGAGAAAAGTTAATATTAACCCTAATAACACGTGTCGCTAACCTCCTTTTCAAAACTCCACTTATTCTAAAATTAAGATAGTTGTAATTGTTAAATAAATGAAAGCCCGCCTCACACTGCCCGACTACTCACGATACAACTAAAGTCGACCGTCGTGGGAAGTCGGGTAGTGAAGAATATGACTGAGATTTCAGGATTTTGCCAGTCTTATAGGATCGCGTCGGCTTTAGTTGGGAATACTGAACATATAGCGTTTTTTTTCTGAATAGGTTTATGCCCGCTGCACACTGCCCAACTCGACCGTCTTGTTCTAGTTTTCGATTCTCGTAAATACAGACGGACTTACAACTGATCCTCACACACTGACCGACTGATCAACATACACACATCTACTGTTTGTTGTTGAATATAGGGAGCTCGTTTAGGTCACATACACAACACACTTTCTCGTGATTGGTAACATTTGTCAAAACCGTACAGTTTTAGTCGTGAACCAACACGCAAAGACTGCCAGTTGGGAACACGTTACATGTTCAGTTTCTTACGATAACGGTACCACTCACTACTCGATCACAACTTTTGATTACATCAATTATCGATCACAACTTGTGATTACATCAATTATCGATCACAAGATGTGAGCATCTGCATAACTGCAAGGTCACAAATTGTAATCAGTTTTAATGTATATGTCCACACAAAGGAAAGTAACATTAATATTTACTATGCTTTACGGATATTATTAACATTATGTGGTCATAGTATGTGTTAAGCTAACTTATCGATCACAGCATGTGATTAGATCAATTATCGGTCACAACACCTTATTAGATCAATTATCGATCACAAGATGTGCTCATCTGCATAACTGAAAGGATACAAATTGTAATCAGCTTTAATGTATATGTCCACACAAAGGAAAGTCACATAATGTACTATGCTTTACGGAGACGATTGGCACTATGTGGTCATAGTATGTGTTCAGCTAACTTATCGATCACAGCATATGATTAGATCAATTATCGATCACAACACGTGATTACATCAATTATCGATCACAAGATGTTAGCATCTGCATAACTGCAAGGATACAAATTGTAATCAGCTCTAATGTTTATATCAACACAAAGGAAAGTCACATTCTAATGTACTTTGCTTTACGGGGACGATTTACACTATGTGGTCATAGCATGTGATAAGCTAACTTTTCGACCACGATGTGTGATTACCTGCATACATAAATGTCCTGACGCTATTAACTAAACTAAGAAAAGCCTACGTTGTTTGTAAAAGTATATGAACACGGTTGCGATAGGCTGATACGGCCACATTACCAGTCGCAATATTACCAATCACATTGCGAATGTATTAGTGATTGGCTAGTAACATTACTTATTGATCAACTGCACATCACAAAAAAGTGATTTTTTTTTTATTGACTTTTTTATTATCTCAGATATCCTCGAGTTCTCTCATTTTCTAATATTTATGAGTAACAACTTGGAAGTGTCTTTCCTTGATACGGTCACTGATTTTATTTTCGTTTTCTTGTATTTTAAAGCTAAAATGACAGATGGGCCGCCATTCAAAGTAATGGATGTGTCATTTGAGATTTCCTTTCCAAATCCTCATTTCCACGACAACCCCAAAAAATGATGAAAACATAGAAAGATAATATGTCATTCTTTCTTCCCTCTAGTAATCGGTTGCCATGACGATGAAAGTTTATATCACAATTGGACCCAAGATAGTATTCTGTCAAGATTCTGCTTTTCAGATGCTTATTAGTCACAGTGAATACCTGATTAGGGGTACAAAAACCACATGTGTATAAGGTAGATACAACACAATGAAAACATTTCCTTAAAGTAGCCCTCAACATTTACTGATGCAAGAAAACAAAAATAACGAAAGGTTTTGGACTGGAACCCTTCTACGCTAAATATTCGAGTTCAGTCTAATGTTATGTCCGGTAAAGGCTAAATAAAACCACAACCGACGAATCGTCGCGCTACACACGTTTGTAAAGAAAAAGGCATATAGAGTTGAATAGTTGAATAGTTCATGGAAGCAAGTTACATTACCAGTAAATATACGACTGTGGGAAAACATGACAACATGAAGTTGTCACGAGGTATACCATTGCCACTTAATTAATCTTCTTTTTAAGGTTTTTTGTTTTCGACTCGTAAGTCTTATCAACACCGGAATGATCAAACTTTGAAGGAGGAGCGGTGGTGCCATGTCTGGTTAAACTTAAACGTTTTGCGTCTTGAGTAAGACTGTGTAATTCAGAGTGAAATCGGGACATTAAAGACCTGTTTTAATTACTGTCTTTTTCTGTTGATAATGAGTCCGTGGTATGTAGCATAGTCGCATTGATATACAACGCAATAGTGACATAAACATGCAGATTTCACCCAACTTTCGTGCTGGGTTTTTTAGACGTTTCCTCTTCTTTTTTTTTGCTCTTTTTTTTGGGGGGGGGGGGGTCGGGGGATTATTGTACAAAAGAATTTACCATCAAAATCTTGCTCATTCTTATGTCTGATATTTAATCCTTTGTAAAAAAAATAACTCATTGATATATTGGTTCGTTCGTTGGTGTGTTTACTAAAGTAGCGCATATTTAATATTTTAATCGCATTCAATTGAATTAATTTTTCTCGTGTTGTTGTCCGATGTACTCAGATTGAGATAATGACTTCACAAAATTTAAATTTAAAATTTAAATTGTTTAAAGGATATAATTTTGTCTGCGGTAGACAAAGTACACGCTAAGTACACGTGTTGTTTAAAATATACAGAAATATTCTTTTCAAAACTCATTTTAGCACTATCGTCCAATTTTACATTTTTTTCTCGGGGGGGGGGGGAGGTCGGGTACGGGTGGCGGGGCTTGTTGTTGTTTTTAAGTTCTTTCAATTTTTACCAAACCTATAAATAACATTAGTGACATTTTTTAAATTTGATCGTCAAACTAATGATAATCCTACCAGAATACTTTACTGACTAATAATTTAATGTTTATATACTATTCATTACATTCATATCAATATTTAGGAAAGTGGAAAGTAACTTTTCTCAACTATTTTTTTTTTTTAATCGCTGAATCATAATGTAGCTTAGTATCACAGATTGACTTGATGGCAATTAACAAATGGCTTACGAGTTAGGGACCTGATATGTTAAGTTCACCTTCAAACTGCAGACGTGATGTAATCATATAATGATCACTTTAACTGTCAACATTCTTGACGTTTTTAATATGAAATGAAACGTCTCGATTTTGTTATTAAATATAACAAACGCTTCGAAGGGTCGTCCTAGCTCAACTTGGAGGAAAACAACTTAGGTGATCTCTCTACTCAGTGTGTGGATGCCATAACTACGACACTCTACGCGTTAAAATCATGACGGTTTTTATACTTTACCTTCTTAGCGGGAGGTGATATCGACAGGCACGATCTTGTTGACATGACCTACCAACCACGACAAGCTTAAAAAATTAAATATATTCTATCACAATCTGTTTAAATGGACACATATTTGATGGGCATGAACTTTTGCTTGTTGACTGAGCTCATCTCAGAATTCAGTATAATTCATCTTCTGAAGACTGCAACACTGGAACAGGAATGTCAAATATGGGTGTCGTTTCATCATCGTATTAGTAAGTAACTGAGTTCAAACTATATGGTTTTACAAATATAGTTTATGATATCCTCGGGTGATATTCATGTGTATTAATACCTTTTAAAGAGGTCCTCTATCGATCGTTAGTCGAGATAGTTACAGCAATCAAGGTTTACACCGACTAATACCGTATCTGCCATGTAATTACACACAATATCTTGTTGATATGTTGCATTTAGCGAGGCTGCTTAAAACAATTATTGCTTTTATAGCAATTATACATAACAGCAACGCTTGTGTTACAACTTCCGGTTTAACAAAAACAAAATGGCGACATTGCTTCTTACAGTGCCTTAGCCATGTTAAAATCATGTTTAAACGATAGTTTTAGTTGTATTATGCAACACAAGTATTATATGGTTCGCCCGCATGATATGTTACTATGAGTGAGTGTGTTGATCGTGTATTTCGACGCTATAAATTCTGCTTGCTCAGATTAAAAAGGAAGGAACTGCTTCTTATGAGGTTAGGTGTCCCTTGTACAAATCTATATATGTACATTTGTTTTCTACTTTGGCCGGACCACGCCTTGCCTCTATTACTTTATGCTTTATGTATGTCAGATATTTTATGAAAGTTAAGACTGTACATAGCGGTTTATATTGGCTATCTTCGAGTGGCTATCATTTTGGTTTTTCCTTAGATGTACGGCGCTTGAATAATAACGGAAACATTTATTATCACAAAATTAACCACCGACCTGAAGAATACAGCTTTCGGTCTTGCCTAACAATGATATCGCTTTGAACGACGCCATAGGGTAGCATATCATCTCATTGCCTGTGATATCTGACTGGATAGATATAAAAAGGAATGTGAGGAGTTGTGTGGTTCATTTCACACAGACATAACAAAGAAGTCATTGATGATGTGAATTCCTTATCATTATTTCTTTATTTAGACAGTCCATTTACATCAGATTCCGACGTATTCACTAAGGACTAAAACGATAAAAGGAGGCATCTTGACAGGGGGGGGGGGGGGATCCAGGGTTTGAAAAGGAGGTTGCATGATATTGGGCTTGTTGAAGCCGACTTCCATGTGGGAGGGCCTTGCCCCCCCCCCCCCAGAAAAATATCAAATTTTAATTGGTCAATTCGGAGGCATATTTATAGGCAGCTTTATAAATTAAGTATATAATTAGGTGTGTGCATGCTCTTTGTTGGGGTAGAAAAGGATTGCACCCCCCCCCCCATTCCCCACCTACACACAGACACATAAATATAGATCCTCGCCTGTTTTGTTATTCACAATCTAAGTCAGAAAGTCAGATTTAAGTCAGAAGAGAAACAAATATTTTTGTTGCTGTAGTTATATACAGAAGTTACGTGTATAGCACACTGAAGTATCATACCATTTTTTTGTTTTAATTTATTCCTTTATTTGTTTTATTTATATATTTTTTAGGGCATAAGAGGGTTGTAGGGAAGAGGGAGTAAGACGTAAGTTTGATTGCAAAAAAACGATGCCTAAAGCTTAAGCAGTTTTTGCCATATTATAGTTTTTTATTAGTTATACCAAATCAAACCAGAAAGCTGTGAAAAACAGCCTGCTTGTTGGTAACCAGTATCTTTTCGAATATTTACGCTTCCCATGATACAAAAATCGTGACGTAATCGTCAGCAAATTTTTAATTAAAAGGAAAGTAAAATATAAACTCTGCGCCACACTGGTACCTATATTTAGACGATTAACTTAGTTGCACTATAGTAGTAGTTGTTGGCCTTTCCTTTTATTCACAGAGAGAGAGAATAATACAGAGAGGAGAGTGGGAGACAGGAATGACGCGGAATTAATTTATAAATATCGTACGTCGAACGCACAATATACAATAAAGCCCCCGAAGCACAGCTTACCCCAAATACAAACATCATTTATTACCGAGACGTTTATGCCGTGTACATGTATACGCTGTGAATGCTGTTAATTTATCATAGGATCCTATTCAGCGATATCGAACGAGGGTTGTACCAACTTTTAATTCTCCTCTTAATTCTCAACAAATCTACTTAGACCAATATACAAGGAGACGTGGTCGACTTTTATAAAGATCAAATGTTAAAGTGTTACAAGCAAGGGCCAGTGACCTTACCAGTAAGCACAACTCCAAACTGATTTTGTTACGTCACGCTTGTTAACTGAGGGTGTATATAGAAATAGATTCAGTCACCAACCGAAAGTATAGGTGTTTTTTAGGTGGATTCATACCAGGGAACTGCAAGGCTATGGTTCATCACTGGCAGTGACATTTACAATGGTTTTCATACTTTGTAAAGGATCATGTAAAGCATAGGGACAATGGCGTCTAGAATATGACCTATACAAAGGCATCTTCATATTGGTTGTGGATTTATTCCAAGTTTAAACATTTATTGGTCGAAAGTCGAAACACTCTTTCATATAGGCTAATAGCATTAACAGTATATATACACACACAAACACACAAATGAAATGTGCAAAGTATTTGGACTGTTTCTACTCAACTTGAAATGGCGTTATAGTAGTCAGCTACGAAGTACATTAAAGGGTGTGAAGACTCGCGCAAAAAAAAGAAACGTCTAATGCCGGTAATCTGACCTAGTTTCGAGTGAGGTGTAACAGAAGTGTTAGACACCACCATCGATCCCAGAAAATACACACACAGCTTGCTACCGTCAGTAATTAGACGCTAGTGTACAGTCAGTACATACAGCTGCGGTCAATACCCACAGCACAGTGTACACACGATACAGCGATGGACATCTCAGGTCCAGCTAAAGATAACAAGGTATCACGTTTCATTACTGTCTGCATTTTGTAGCGACACGAACAAAACGTCACTTGCAAGCAACAGAAAGTTAACTTTTTCAGATGGCCGCACGCGGTTTGGGGCGAGTCTTCAATACCTTTAATGTAGCATTCTACTTAACATCTAATATGTAATATTTACTCATTAATTAACGCATAAGTTGCTATGTGGAAGTCACGTGTTTATGTCGTATCTGTTACAATGCTTTCACTACACAAGCAGACCTTGTAATACACGATAAGGTTTACGAGCACGTAATATATCGAATACGATAAGAAACATGCATAAAGGCTACTACCATTCTACACTAATGTATGCATAGAGTTTTCAGCTTTCAGTTTTACAGCTGCACTTTTCATATCATTGAAATTTTATAGGGTTTTTCATTTTCTATTTTATTTTTTTAATTTTTATTTAATTGACAGGCAGATGGATTAGTTAAAAGGGTATATAGAAGTGTGCAGGTAGTAGGTAAACACATGCAGCTGTCGAATTGTATAGCTCGATCTCTCGATGCATATATATAATACGGCATATAGTTGTTAAAGCGAGATTCAGAGAGGCCATGAAAGGCATTTGAAGATCGATACGATATGACATTTACAAAAAACACCATGCTGCACTCCCTCCCCCATCCCAGCCCCACCCCTCCATCACCCTCCCTTGCCACACACACAAAAACACACTCACACAAATACACTTTGCTCCAGGGAAAGGTAGCCTAATGAGGGACTTTTAAAGGCATAAAGACATTCAAATTCTGAAGGAGAGTAATCAAATTAGAAATGGGTTTGCACATGAAACAAAGCACTTCATTAAATTTATGCGACAGAAAATTTTTAATTTATTGGATTAAAAATTAACACTTACGTTGTTAAATGTAGGAGCAATCAAGTTATTGTACCCACGTAGATATATAATGGTAACCACATAGATATGTAATGGTAACCACATAGATCTATAATGGTAACCACATAGACTTATAATGGTAACCACGTAGATTTATAACGGTAACCACATAGATCTATAATGGTAACTACATAGATCGTAACCACATAGATCTATAATAGTAACCACATAGATCTATAATAGTAACCACATAGATCTATAATGATAACCACATAGATCTATAATGGTAACCACATAGATCTATAATGATAACCACATAGATCTACAATGGGAACCACATAGATCTATAATGGTAACCACATAGATCTATAATGGTAAACAGAGATCTATAATGGTAACCACATAGATCTATAATGGTAACCACATAGATATATAATGGTAACCAAATAGATCTATAATGGTAACCACATAGATCTACAATGGGAACCACATAGATCTATAATGGTAACCACATAGATCTACAATGGTAACCACATAGATCTATAATGGTAACCACATAGATCTATAATGGTAACCACATAGATATATAATGGTAACCAAATAGATCTATAATGGTAACCACATAGATCTGCAATGGGATCCACATAGATCTATAATGGTAACCACATATATCTATAATGGTAACCACATAGATCTATAATGGTAACCACATAGATCTATAATGGTAACCACATAGATCTATAATGGTAACCACATAGATATATAATGGTAACCACATAGATATATCTATAATGGTAACCAAATAGATCTATAATGGTAACCACATAGATCTATAATAGTAACCACATAGATCTATAATAGTAACCACATATATCTATAATGGTAACCACATAGATCTATAATGGTAAACAGAGATCTATAATAGTAACCACATAGATCTATAATGATAACCACATAGATCTATAATGGTAACCACATAGATCTAAAATGGTAACCAAATAGATCTATAATGGTAACCACATAGATCTAAAATGGGAACCACATAGATCTATAATGGTAACCACATAGATCTATAATGGTAAACAGAGATCTATAATGGTAACCACATAGATCTATAATTGTAACCACATAGATCTATAATAGTAACCGCATAGATCTATAATAGTAAACACATAGATCTATAATAGTAACCACATAGATCTATAATGATAACCACATAGATCTATAATGGTAACCACATAGATCTATAATGGTAACCACATATATCTATAATGGTTACCACATAGATCTATAATGGTAACCACATAGATCTATAATGGTAACCACATAGATCTATAATAGTAACCACATAGATCTATAATGGTAACCACATAAATATATAATGGTTACCACATAGATCTATAATGGTAACCACATAGATCTATAATAGTAACCACATAGATCTATAATGGTAACCACATAGATCTACAATAGTAACCACATAGATCTATAATGATAACCATATAGATCTAAAATGGTAAACACATAGATCTATAATGGTAACCACATAGATCTATAATGGTAACCACACAGATCTATTATGGGAACCACATAGATCTATTATGGATTTTCATTTGAATGTGTAAGTATTGGACTACTTGACGGATTAGACAGCCAGTTAGGATAATTTCCTAATGATATTACCATTCTATACTGCCATATCATATCATGCTTCTAAGCACTCGTACTGACAGTATGAACAGTGCTTAACCTTAACCTGATAGAATATGAAATATTTATACTGTTCATATACTGTCAGTACAAGTGCTTTGAAACAGGACATGAAATTATATTATGCAAAGAGTTGTTACAACGCTACATTATAATTCAAACTTTAAGTTAGAGATATGAAATATGCTAACGAATGCTTAACTGAAGCCAACGTTCGATTGTAGAAAAAAAGGATTTTTTGTACGGTACCTTATCTGCAAATATTTGTTAATCAAACACCTACCACTTCAAAATTCAGTTTTTATTAAACAGATTAAGGTTTGCCGCAAACTTAGATAAGACTGGTATAAACTATAGAATAATACTAATTGCTAAAAAGATCCAAAATCAAAATTATCGCTTGTTATATATAATCTTCAATTTACCACCATGATTTTGCAAACCGACCCTGGATATGTATAGGCAGGGTGTTCATGTTGATATGAACACAGTGCAAAGAACTATATTTGAGAGAGGTTGAAGTTCTTTTCTCTCTCTCTCCACCTCCACCTCTCTCTCTCTCTCTCTCTCTCTCCTATTCTTCTTCAAGATACCCTCCTTTTAGTACGAAAAGTCTGGAAAGCTCCTTTCAAGCAAAGGTGTTAGGCGCCAGCTCTCTTCTTGTAACGAATTATTCATGTCTACACATTGCTTCATAAAGCCTATATATTGCTTCATAAAGCCTGTACATTGCTTCATCAAGCCTATACATTGCTTCATAAAGCCAATACATTTTCTTCATGAAGCCTATACAATGCTTCATAAAGCCTATAGATTGCTTAATCAAGCCTATACATTGCTTCATAAAGCCTATACATTGCTTCGTGAAGCCTAAAAACATATATATTGCTTCATAAAGACCTATACATTGCTTTATAAAACCTATATTAGGTTCAGTGTTGAAAATTAGCTTTGTTAGTTGGTCGACAGTTTCGTCAAACCTTCGACTTTACTTTTTATTTTGTTTTATCCATTCGATCTTCTAGATTTGTTTTCACCCCATGAACGCTTATTATTATTTAATACATTAAATGTTAGAAAGTTGTAGTTCATGTATTTTTCTGATGGTATTAATCACAAGCAAAAGAAATCATCATCATTATAATCATCATAATCATTATCGTCATAATCATCATCGTAATCATCATCACAATCATCGCCATCATCATCATCATCATCATCATCATCATCATCATTATCATCATCATCATCATCATCATCATCATCATCATCATCATCATCATCATCATCATCATCGTCATCACTATAGTATTAACAACAATAACAGAGCCCATGGGATTTAAACCGAAATCCACATTTCCTTTTCAACTTTTTTATTGCATAAAAAACAGGTTATTTGCGAAGAAACCTACTTGCCCCAATATCGTCATGTTAGTTAGTACCTTTCAAAACATTGCATGTCTTCTTGCTAACCTTTGTGTTCCAGTCGCTTTGAGAGATGACTATTACATATTTCACAGCAATAGTTGAGACATATCAAAACGATTATTCTTTTTTATCGGAATGGAGGTAGTTTAGAGCCAAAAGTTCTCATATATATTTTGGTTTAATCTGGAGTTACTGTACATCAAGGAGTTAACTCCTGTCATGAGATGGCATGAAGAGCTATCATGCAAGATAGTGATGTTACAGTGATATCTGACAATCCATGACCAAATAGAAGGAAAGAAACACCTTTCAAAACTTCGTGTGAATGATATGCTATAACCAAAATCACCTTTTACCATCTTAAAAGGCCTGCGTTACATTTCTTTAATTACATTCATGCCATCACATAGTATAATTTACCAGTCACTAGGATGACATACATCTATTGTATGTTCTCTCGAAATGATATTACCGACAAGTGCAGCAGTTAGGGATTTCAAATCTCGAGTCACGTGTTCCAGTTATCTATCATTTCATCTCATCCAGGTCGCTCGCGTCTTGCCTCGCTGACGCATCAATATACACGGTATCTATCCAGTAGCGGGGTAGATATCGCTTTAGTTCTGTTCCTGACAGATTCTAATCGAGGTGTCGAATGCTGTGATCATATAAAAAAAAAATTGTATCATTGTGTCAAACGGTGGCATCATTTAACTTTTATTTGGCTTCTAAAATCGGGTTACTCTTGTCAACTGTTATCACCAGATAGAAGGAAGGATTTCGCCTGAATTTCGAATGAAAGAATGTTTTATAGCCACATGAAACTGTTTTTAATGAAGTGAAAAAGTAGATCATTCTGTGTTTAATGTTCGATACTACAGCAGCACGGATGAAAATTATCGGATTTATGTTTAGTCTCGCTGCAAGGGTATATCCGTGTCACACTGAGGAGGTATAACGTTGTGTAAGTATATCATTAACTGACACTTTGATATAAAAAAAAATGCTGCGTTAGTTGCAAACCATTTAAAGCAATTTGTTGTGTTTGTAATATAGAAACATTCTTCCTTCGAAAAACGTCGTATTTCAACTTGCAAATATATTAAAAAGTCTCAACCGATCGTGAAGCTTCACAAAAGTGCATTTCTTTCAAAACAAGCGTCAAAGTTTATCGTAGCCATATATTATAACTTACTGATATAAGAAGATGGAAAATGCGTAGGTGTAGCCTAATTTGCATATAAGAATTGGGTGGAAAATTGTGATCAATATTAATTAGAACAGCTAATTGCTAACTATAATATCCAACTATTTGAGAGAGAAGAAATTATCCATAGTAGGCCTAATTTTCCTGAATCTTTGCACCATACTTGAATGGTTCTGATGCAGTGATAACGTGTAATTTATGCCAATTATTAATGAAAACAAATACATTTAATATATTGCTCGTATATAGCATATATGGTTAGTATGTATGCTTTCATGTTTACATAAAGGATTTGCATATTGTCACGATTAAAATTGCATTAAAGGACGACGTTAAACACAAGTTTAGGCATTTTTTGATATGTCAAAAAGAAAAGAAATTGTTAGAATGTTTCTATATAGCTTTTCAGAATATTCACCTTTAACTTTATGATTAATCTCTAGAACGCTCCTTTAAGGTCTAAATGTTAATGGTATAATCCATTGTTTAATCAATTCTGAAAACTCAATCAAAAAACATTTAACTCCATTTTAGAAGCAGATCATCCTTGGACGACATTCAGTACCATTTTTTTTTGGGATAACTTTTGGTGCATTTTAAAGATAGTATTGACACCATAATATGTCTGCCTTCTATTTTGTGTTGCATTTATAGGAACTGATCTAATGGTCTGTTTATTATATATTATACTGCAAAGGCCAGTCACTTTAACTGATGAACCTCCGCTGTTTAATAGGTCATTTCTCAAATTTCAACAGGTAAACCTAATAGGTATACAACCTGTTCTTTAACGGTCCACAACATATCAATTTTAATTTTGAGCAGTCAGTCATCAACTAAGCAACGTTTAATATTATTGATGCCAGCGTTTTTGGTGAACAATTTCGGTTATGCAAATATAAATTCAAATTTAAATTCAAATATTTATGTAAGACTACGGTTACCTGTGAAGCGTAGTACTTTAAGGGCCCTTTAATACGGGTCTTTCCATCTCACCCTATAGACACCCACATCTATTTCCCATTATCTCCACTCCGTTTCTTCACATGCGTTTGAAACAACTTGAAGACTGAAAATCTATTATTCGGTTAGTAATTCTTTTGTAAAGTGTATTCATCTCTAGAGAAATATATATGGCTAATACAACCGATGAATCTTAAAGACAAACCCTCCCCCCTCCCCCCTCCCCCCCCCCCCCTCCCCTCCAAAAAACCGTTGTTTTGTGGTGTAGCATTATACAGACAATACTAGACTATAAATTTGTATTTCATTCATTTTAAACTAGTTCAAATCTGGCAATTTCATTATATTCAGGCGGAATGGAGAAACGTATAAACCATTATATCATTTTTAATCAATCAAAAAAAAAATCGATGTATTATAAATGGTTTAATATCGCCTATATAACTTTAAAAAGGGGGCGTGAAATGTAGTCGGACGCTCATGTTATTCCTACTTACTCATTGCGGTTTAGAAAATGTCCAACTGTCAATTGTACAAGCACGTGACCGAGTAGAATACTCTTACATAACATATTTCATTTGTTGTTTTCGTATATGTGATACCAACAGGGTAATTCCTTCATGGCGGTACTTAGGTCGTGTCCACGTTGTAAACTATACGTGCACTGGCTGGAATTAAAGTGCTCAGTAATGTAAAATGTAACTGCAAAATTCAAGTTTGATTTCATATTTATCGATTTGAGTTTGAGACCTTCGCGGGATGTTCTCTACTTATTGATTCGTTGTGTGCGTGTGCAGTATCATATGCTTTGAGTCGAATTGAAATCACTAAATGTACGCATTTCCAATTGGCAGGATTGGTTTTCTTTGGCTCATTTATATAATTAATCAGTCAAGAAATTGACTTTTCATAGAAAAAGTAGTCTTCTACTTTTTATATTTCATTTCTTAAGTTCAGTTCATTTTTTTTTGTTTTTTTTTGCTGCAGTTTCTTGACGGCATGAGTTGACTGTGTTTTATGATGTATCAATAACCCCGCAATTGCAATATCGCAACTTGGGTTGTATTTGTATCTTGGGGAGGGGAGGGGAGGGGTAGGAAGGGCCAGGGAGGAGTAGGGAGGGGTGGGGAGGGTTGATATTCAAAAAGCTCTCAGCATATCAACTTAAGATGAAGGTCGGGTATGTGTTCCCCTTTAATACATCGAGAAACAAATTTATACAATAACAAAGGTCCACAACGTTGTATATAAAGCTGCAGTATAGTGGTCGTCTTAATGTATTTTTAATGTATGCAATAACGTTATTTAAAGGGTGCCAGCCGTTAAACTGTTAAATGTTGGTTGTTCAGCGGACTTTAATTAAAACACTAGACTTGGGTTAACCTACGACGGAATTATAGGCAACATTATCAATGTAAGGATGTCGTTGACGAGCTCTTACAACGTGAGGACAACATTACGCAACATAAGGAATAACAGTTTAACCTTGCGTATATGCAATCATAACGTTAAAACAGCGAGATGTACCATCATTAAGTTGATGAGGCCAGATCGCTACAGATAAATGACTTTTGACCAGGCATCTGGTATAGCGCCTTGATACTAGATATTTGATACTATAGAGTTTTGGTTACAGTCTTAGAAATACGAACTACTCAGCCAAGTGCAAATATGTTTGCAAAGTAGTGTAACATTCCTAATGACGCAAGGTACGGTACACAACTGCTATATTTATATAGCACTTGCATACAACACTGTTTTATTACAGCGCGTGTGTATATTCATGATAACGATGGTGCCCAGTTTGCGCGTGTACGCGTGCGCGCATTCTTCTTTCTCACTCGGCAAGTCCATATATCTGAGCTACAATGTCAGAAGTCCTGTATCTAGCGACGAGGTCCCGTAAGAGATCTCCGGTTAACCGGTCGTTGTTATTACTATTATTTTAATTTGATAGTAAACTACAGTTTATGCCTTATAATATAATATCAAAACTAACTTGCTGTACAGAACATCATAACATGAATATGCAGTTGATTTAACATTCAGATCCATAGAACAGATCCTATACGTGGAAGTACAACATATCTATCACCAACATACCAACTATTGCGGGATTTCATTGGCCGTGATGATATATAGACTACCAATATGGTAATGAATATCACTACATTTGTCACAACAGTAGGTATGCTATCAGGATGTGAACATTCACATAAATAAACACATACACATACACGTACACGTACAATGATAGCATGCATGAAAACTAAGCTGTATGACGTCATCGTATTCTGACGTCATGAAACTGAACGGCTATTTGGTAACCTTTTTATTAAGAATGAACGGAACAAATAATGAATTGGGTCGTACGTTAATCTTCTCAACAACATGAATTTAGCGACGAGTAATCCGAACAATTTCTAATACGAATATTATCACGTTTCCCCAGTGATAGTGACACACGTTGGAACGCAATGATATCGGTGAAGATGAAAACGATACGGAAATGCTTAAAGACTAAGACATATGTTACTATATGACAATGATGTAACTGGCAATTGTAACGCTATATAGGATGAAGTAGAAATCTCTTTAAAGAGATTGTTTGCTGTGTGTATGTATGTATCCAAAAACTTTCCACCGCGAAGGAATTTCACTATATATTTACATCTATCACTCAGAAAGGGTGTGAAAGTTTATATATATATATATATATATATATATATATATATATATATATATATATATATATATATATATATATATATATTATATATATATATAATGAATGAATGTGTATCAAGTGGTATGACAGATATATAGTAAATAAATAAAGAACAATACACCAGAAAAATTTCACTTCACGACCGGTTTCGTCCCTTTGGGACTCATTTAGGCGAAGATAGGAATCGAATCACCGGATCTTTAGTGGTTACTCTGTGTAAATTAAAATTAAATGTGACACAATATATCTATAAATATATATATATACATATATTCTTTGAAGCGAAAACTATTTGAAAATCCCATTTGCGTCATTATCAACGTCACACTTTCTGAATGAGAGATGTCTGGAGTTTATCACGTGAGACACCGCTGTTATAGTTTGGATATCTCAACAGACTAATTGTCACGCCTAATAAATTTATACGAAGCCTGGCCGAAGAAAAAAAGAAATCTGCGCGTTATTCCATTCATTACAAAGCCACGAACTAAAGCAATGCCTTTCTTATTTTATTTTTGGAAGTTTTGATGGTTTTATGGAGCAAAAATCCCATAACGATTAATTGAAAGATATAAAATAGGAAGAAACTAAAAAGTTCGGTAAACTTAAAGAGGAAGGTCGAATATTTATGCCCGATCGTAATGAAAGGCATAGTCTTAGATTGAACACGCCGATGCTTAATATGTGTTACAGCTAGGCTATTGAACTATCTATCTTTCGCCCCCTTTTCTTTCCCTTCCCTACTCTCTCTTCACTTCTTCTTGTAGAGTTGAGGTTCCATCACCTTCTGATAAATTGAAAAACAAAGGATTGGAATTTGGAAAGATCTTCCCACGTTTACTTAAATTTCTTCATCCCGTACGGTCACCTTCTTCCAACCCCTCCTCCCCTCCCCCCCCCCCCTGTCTTCCACAACCAATCAACTAATGTCCATCTCTCGTCTCTGTATATGTAAATCCATCCATCTACGTAACGTTCCCTTGATCAGAATACTAGTGACATACGCTTTCTAATAACATTCTCTCTCGCCAGCGGAATCATCATTACTATAACGAATTTAGCGTTATTATTTTTACATACGCCCGATGGTATATACTGACTGATTACGCCGACTCGCTTTGATTTTGTTTTGAACTTGTTTACATTTTCAGCTCTTTTACGATTCATTAAGATTGCCGGATCAATAACTAACCTTTCGTCATGTACTTTTACGCCTTAAACAACAAATAGTTTAACGGATTATTTGGAATGGATGGTCTCAAAAGTTCAAGAGTACAATGATGTTTTGTTGGTGATAATAACAACCGTGGTTTGTTGTGAACTGTGAAAATTTGCCACTGATTAGGTGACATTCCATGCATACCTCAAGAGTACATTCATTGACAATTATTCTCTAAAACAGAGAAAGGTCGCGTTTTTATTAATAATTTAACCATCTTTTAAGTAGCTGTTCGTCAATCGCACCAAACCAACCAAATACTGCGATTAATCGATTGAAGACACCAGAAAATTATTTTTTAAATTAATTACTGTTATTAAAATCTGAAAATGTCCTCCCTGAGATACGTTTCCATTGTAGAGTTAAGAAAGCGTTATTTAAAATCATAAAGTTCACGAAATTTTCACTTCTTACTCCACTCTTTCATTACTTAGCTAATGGAATTGTATTTTTATTCCAATGATATAATGTTAAAAGAATTCCGTTTGGATTTTGAAGTGTGGTAAGGCTAATGCTACGCGACCTGAGTAAGCCTTAACTGAAGTCCGTTCAGCTTGGTGAGAAGATAAACTAATGTGTCGCCTTATTTGATCAACTGCAATATTCTTTTGAACAAAGCCCGACAAGACAATTGGATGATAACTAATTATTGACAAGTATCTGACTCTTTAAATTAAATTTATTCTCATGAACGGTCACAATATTATGATAATCTAGCGCTGTGCAAGACGACCCGAAGATGTATTTCAATGCAGCGCCACCAAATTTTTGGCGTATTTCTCTCCATTTCAGTGTGTGATCTGACCCTTTACATGACAGTAGCGTGAGCTAATGTACATTCCATTTGCTATTTACAGTATATTACAGCCCAGTGGCGTATGCAAAGGGGGGAGGGAAGAGGGCGGTGGGAGCCATGGTTCCCATCTACAATGTCGGTCGGGGGACGGGTATTTGTTTCAAATTCAAAAGTATTTATTAGCACAACCTTGGGTTTAGACCTATTTATATGCTTTAAAATACCCCAAAAGGTATCATTTGATCATCTAAACTTTGAAGTTGTTCGGGGTGGGGGAGTGGAGGGGTGGGAGGGTGGGGAATGGGAGGGGAGTGGGAGGGGTGGCAAGTATCTCAGTAATTGTTAATGCTTGTAACAGTAGAGGTAACGCATGTTTAACTTTGAACATGGGTGACCAATATTTGAATTTCTAGCATATTTGCGGTCATTAGCAATGACCTAAACTCTCTAATGGGGAAAGGTTTTTGTCATGATGTTATTAATAATGAAATTTTAGCCTACGCAATTATTTTATGAATGAAGTGTTTCAGTTGTCTTAACATTCAAAACGTTTTCAACATAATCGGTCTTGAGTATCTATTATATATTTCAAACAAGATTGCATGAATGAATGAATGAATAAATGCATGAATGAATGAATGTATGCATGCATGAATGATTGGATGGATGGATGAATGATTGAATAAATGAATGAATGAATGAACGAGCGAATGAATGAATGAATGAATGAATATATGAATGCATGAATGTTTGAATGAATGAATGAATGTATGTATGAATGAATGTATGAATGAATGAATGAATAAACGAATGAATGAATAAACGAATGAATGAATGAATGTATGAATGAATGAATGAATGGTTAATGCACAACCCATTATCTAGCGTACAACGCAAGACGTTCACAGCTGTGTCGAAGCCAATGTATAAATAAAGATAGACGAAAGGTTACATTGGTTGATGTTTGACTTTAAGACGTGTTCATCATAAATAATAAAGAGAAAATGTTTCAGAAGTCTATTAAAATATTAAAATAACCAATTGTAGGAATGAAAGGGAAAGGAATGACAAGAAGACAGAAGCTAATTATTTACTATCATGATTTAGATACAAAAAGTATCTTTATAGGAAATAGTATCTGTCAATTTGTGCTACCGTTTTAAACGCTGGATATCATATTTATAAATCTGATAAAATATTGTTTGTTTACGATATGTATCCTATAAATGTAAACATTATCTTAATATTTATGACGGCCCTTCACCTTATGGCAGCTACTGCTATAGGATAACTATATTTCACAACATATACACAACATTCCCTGTGGTATGTTGAGTATTACATTGTCGGATTCAGTTGGCTTTATGGGCTGTGTTGGCGCTCTCAACATTTAACTTTTTCCACATATCCCACGTGACCGATATTATGGATTACTTTATATATATATATATATATATATATATATATATATATATATATATATATATATATATATATATATATATATATATATATATATGTATATATATTTCTGAACGCATACTTTTCTGCGGTAACATAAAGAGCAATATTTGGCTTAAATATTTTGGTCTTTCTTTTAGGGGATTTATTATGGTAACTCCTGAAAGTTGAGGGAGACAACAAGGGTAGTCGCCATATTTACCTGTAGTGATGTTATGAACAACTAAATTATCCCATCGAAAACTAAGAGAAAATCATTGTCAATATCTTTGGGCCAGCTCGCAAAGTATAGAGTGTGTTGTAGTCCTGATATCGCCCTGTCATCGCGTCCAATATGTGACATCTAATAAGTTCTCCAATTTGATAGCGCTTTGTATTTTCTACCAATTTCCTGCTCATATCTTTCTTTAGTAAAAGTCTAAGAGTATCGGAACTGTCATCAAATGTATTAAAAAAACTTTTAATATTTTAAGCATGAAAATTTGTACTACCATTTGTAAAACTTTAACTAATTCTATTAAAGAAAAATAACAAAGAAATGAATCATAAACAAAATGTGGCCAATCAGCAACTGTGATAGCAGTATTAGACTTGTTCAAGTTGTCGCTCATGAATATGAATGAACAGCAACATTTACATAAACGGATTGAGATCATTCGCTTCTATATCCTGGTTGTCTATATTACATAATGATATGGTTTGGTCTGCTGGTCCTGTAATAATGTTTCGGTAGAGCTGTCCACCATACAAATCTCCACCATATTGGTAAATAATCATGGTTACGTTTCGGTAATGTGCAAGGGTAACCATGGTTACGTTTCGATAATGTGCAAGGGTAACCACATTTCTTTCGTTACAAAGTGGCACACTACATCCCTCTCTTCCCTTGGACGAAAATGTTGGATTTTTAAAGAGGAATACATAGTTTTTCCCGCCAATTTTGTGAAGCTATATATGAGGTCATCAATCATATTTGTGTTGTAAACGATTTTATCACGAATCCCAAATGTTTACGTATAATGTAACCTACTATATATGAGTATCTTACCACAGTGACGGAGCTAGGGGTATTGGTCAGGAGGGGCGAGAAAGGTCTGTAGGGGCGCTTTCGACACTATAAGCCGAGCGCCACCACAGGTTGGCGCGTAGCGTACAGAAATTTTTTGAGTAAAGATACTCCCTAGATCGCCGGAAATGACCCTTTCCGGGCCTGGCTAATTTGCAGAAAACGACAAATAAATAGCTGTCATCGCCAAATTGCACCAACAAAATGTGACAAATGTCAACAGGTAGTTGAGAGCGCAATAAAAAAGTCAATAATCGCTAATAAGTTACAAGTGGTAAAGAGCTGAAAGGGGCGCCAGCAGTACATTTGAGTCCGTCAGGGGGCCATCCGCCCCCCCCCCCCTGACTGTACGGACGCTCCGCCACTGCCTTACCAGCACTATGATATTTTTGAACACTGCAAAGGCCTTTAAAAAGTGGGGACAATTTAGTTTACCGACGATTTAGTTTTCGTTGTACAAATGGGACATCCCGATTAATCGGGACATACGGTAACCATATTTAAGGCTCCGTAGTATCCGTTATAAGTATGCCCAAACCTATTATAAGATATTTAACTATTACTTTAAATGACATGTTTATAATCCATTTCCATTTTTTTTTCAAGATGGTGTCTTATCTATTGGTGCTCTGTTATATTTCTAAGAACTTAAAGAAACAAATGTTGGTTAATTTATTAGAATTTTAGGCGACAAAAACATAAACATTCACACCTAAAGGGGATGTGGAGGTGGGGAGGGGAGGGGGTAATAGGGTACCGAATTCAATCAAAGTCGCGGAATACCTCACTTAGCACACAACCCATTAGGTAAGCTCTTCAGAAGCAACACAAAATTTGGTACTAGGAATAATATGAGTTTGGCCTTCGTATGACAAGTTCCATTACCAATTTGTTACGTACAGATTGGAGGTTAACCACGGGTGCTCTATTGTTTGCATGAATTTTAACAAACAAATTTCGGTTGAAAATTTAGTGAAACAATAACATATGCATTCACACCTTGTTGCATGAGCTGACGTCATCACTAAGGTCGGCTTAAAGGAGAATTCCAGACATGAATCATATATAGTATACTCTTAAAGGAGAATGTCTTGAAAAAATTGAAATTGTTATAGAAACATTACCGGCATTGATGTTTGCAAGACTATGGCATATCAAAAGTAGAATTCCGCATTAAAATGCATCCATTTGGGGGAGTTGTTACAAGACATATGCTTAGGTTGAAGAAGGAATTTCATCATCTTTTATTTTTCTTGCAGTGACATAAAGGTGAAATGAAGAGTATTAACAATGAAGCCGCTATATTTTTACAATCTTCGCCATTGATTTTAGCAGAAAATGTATACGTAACATCTCCCTGCTGAGAATTGGGGGTGTGGGGTGAGACTTATATAACCCCTGTATGCATATCTAGGTCAGTAGACAAATTTGGGAAATGAAAAATATTTTCAGACTGAGAATTTAAGAAGCGAAACGGAACCATCGTCTTTTGATATTCAATAACAATGTAGTTTGAATATGAAAGGAAAAGAACAATTTGTTTTTCTTTTTTTTCTTTTTGGTGGCTAGAACTGGATTGGAACCAGTGAGCTAAAAATTAAACACTCCTTTCATTATTTTACCGTATTAAAAAATGTAGTTCATCGGTTTGAAGACATTAATCAGGTTCATTCGCTATTCTTAAAATTCCCAATTAATAATTATTCGATATCGAAATCACATGCAAATACACACCACAACTGGTCGAGTTAAATTTGCAAAATAACCATCTGTTACAAAAGAGTTGGATTTTTTAGACTAATTCTCCAATTTAGGTTTTTATATTGGTTAACACTATTATGAATATTGTCTGGGCGACGATATGTATAGGGAAAGACTGGAAGTATTAATAAATTGTAGCTCACTAAACTTTTTAACCGGAGAATCAATCCAGGAACGAATCTAATGATTGGTCAGTATCCTATTTATCTTAATTTTAATCTAACTATTGAGTAGTGCTGACATTTTCTGACCTAAACAAATTGCAACAAAATATCCTTTTATTTTTTAGCGCAAATTAAGTAAGTCACTGACCTGTGGAATAGCTCACCCCTGTAGCGTTTTTATTCTCCACAATGAACTTCAACCTAGAACCAAAAATACTTGTTTCAGAGAATAATGGATTTTTTTTTCCAGATCAGTAAACTAGTTGTGCAATATTTAACTCCATGCTAACTTCTGTCTGGTGTCAATAACTGAACTTTTATACAGGTTTGTGAAAGTTAAGGAGATGAGTCTGTGTGTGTGTGTGTTTACTGTGACAAGAAACTAGTGGTAGGCTAGTAGCAGAATTAAATTAACAGGGATCCACGATATATTGCTGTCGCTAAAACGCTCTTGCATAATAGCCGAATAACCAGCCATACCGAACGCTGTTACCACGTAAGCAGTCGGAACTATATACCGGTAGTTGATTCATTGCGAGTTTAGAAGTTATCGGTAAGTGATTACAGCATATCATATATACCGCAATTCAAAAATATACCCTGAACGAGAAAGCCTATAGCCTATACCTCCTTACTATCACCAAAGACCCATTGAACCGCGCAATATTAACACCATTTGTCTGCTGGTCTGGTATCATATGGACATAAAATATTTTCCTCTGTGATATATATTTCGATAGACAGATATGTGTAGCCCTTATATAGATAGGATAGTAATATATAAACGTTCATTATATATGGAGTTTTGGGTGCGCGTGGGTCGTATCGTTGTTCATTAGTTAAACATTTCAATAATAAAGTAAAAAGTTAGAAATTGTTAAATTTCCATTTTTTCATTTTTGCGTATCATTATAACTTTGATCTGCTATTAAAGGATATCACATGGTGGCTCTTCGAGGGAAATGGAGGGGGGAGGGGGTGCTGGAGATATAGGGATAGAGTTGTTTACCATATGAAACAACAAACATGACATCATAAGCCCTAAGCAGAGTTGTATCAAGAAGCTAATCCCCTCGCAACCATTCACCTCGCTCTATCCCCTCACCCATTCTTCTTTCCCCATTTTTCGCCTCCATTGCCTCACCGTCCCCCTCACACACCTCCCTGATCCCACCCACTTATGGGTGTATGATGGAGTAGCGCGGGCCTATTAAAGCAATAACATGGACATTGCCTTTCAATAGTCATTGTGTGACTTAGGTCTTTGTCTTAAAGATATTGATTAAGACTACCCCTATAAATATGCTAGATAATCCCCAAATAGTGGTGATTCATACTCAACTAATTGACGCACAAAAACGCATTTGGCTGTGACCCTGAAGGCTAATCCCTCATTGACTCTTGGTATGCATAGATGAACGGTCCTCAGTGTTTATACGTATAACTCCAAGGTATCTAATTCTACAGGAAAGTAATTATATAAAAAAAAAACTTTTGTTAACCTTAGCAATGCTAAAATGTAGACCCAATACTAATGACCTTCAATCTTTTTTTAAGAGGATTACCTCGAGCGTTCAAACCTATACAGACTATTACGAGTCACGTTTCGTCCAATAAATAGCTTTGTAGGCCTAATGGAGAAATCAGCTCAGATATAATGGAGGTAAAAAATACCTGAATGCGTACCGTATAGTATGTATTTCAACCTTGTCATTCTCCGGCTTGTTTAACTATTATAACTCTTGAACTGGTCTCACTCAGTTTATTAACTTCATTAAAACTATTAAAAACATTGAGAAAACCGATGAAATATAGAGAGGGAGCATTCCGTAACCAACCCCAACCCCACACCCACCACACCCCTACCCAACCCTCCACTACCGAGACCGTATTGTACAACAGAATCTCATAACAAACGACGAATGCGATAGGTTAACTACGGTTTATCGTTTTAACCTTCTTTCAATCACCATATGGGAACCCTGTATTAGAGAGTTGTTACACACAGTTGTCAGTTTTGTTTTAGTGTACCCTAGACTAAGCTTCAACAGCCTGCGTATCGCGTCAATGAACACGTGGAATGATATTTGTGTTAGAAAAAGAAAGCAGCTATATATGAGATTGGTGGAGTTTTATAGTCAATTCGCACTGATAGAAGTCGTGTTAACAAAAGTAACGACAGCAATTAAGTATATTGTGAAGCCGGGGTACACCCCTCAGTCCGACAAGTTTTCAGTCCGACAAGTTTTCAGTCCGAAAATATAATACACGTTTTCAGTCCGAAAATGAAATACACGTTTTCAGTCCGAAAATGAGATACACGTTTTCAGTTGGAGAATGAAAGCATGCAGTTTTAACGCCATAATACCACCAATAAAAAGTGACAGCCCGAACTGATAGTAAAAAAATCGATTGAATCTTTCGTATTATGTCTCACATCACCGGCCTCAACAAAGACTTGGGACCCCTTAACAACTATCAGTTACAAACATATGTAATCGGTTCTTTGCTCCTTAATCCGCTTCCTGTATAGTCATGGTTTATTTGGTTCTAATTCCATCAA
Source organism: Apostichopus japonicus (assembly GCF_037975245.1). Lineage (NCBI taxonomy): Eukaryota > Metazoa > Echinodermata > Holothuroidea > Aspidochirotida > Stichopodidae > Apostichopus > Apostichopus japonicus. The sequence continues at coordinate 2,696,401 of NC_092582.1, forward strand.
TGCAATTAACACTTACCTAGCGTCATACTTTCATTGTGTTACATTTTGTACCTTTCATTCGACTGCCAAGTATTGCTGACGAAGGTCTCAATATATTTTCTAAAACTTTACTCCTTATTTGTCAATTATAAGTCATATACATATATATATATGTATATATATATATATATATATATATATATATATGTATATATATATATATATATATGTGTGTGTGTGTGTGTGTATATATATATATATATATTGTTGCAATTTTTGCAATTTAATAAAACAACATTCAAATACTTGAATATGTGGTACAAAATGCACAGAAGGTCCACTTTGTTGGTGCAGCTTTAGGTGATTTTGTGGTTTTCCCCTTCATACCAAAGTTAAGTGCACCACTGCCCTTGGAAGTCACCCCCCCCCCCATCCATAAACTGAACCTTCAGACTCACACATAGACTCGTAGACCTGACGTCAAACTAGGTAAATTGTTATTTTTACAATTGGACACATTCTACTAGGAGCAGGGATACTAGGAGCAGGGATATTATTATTATTATTATTATACGGTGGAGGGTGGGGCGTGACCGTTTGAAAATGTGATCATAAAGACCTCTAAATGCAATGATTATAAAGCAAACATTTACCTGATGTAACTTTGGACACTCCCTCACCCCTTCTCGGCGTCGTGCACCCCTTAACCCCCTTCTCCCCTCTTACACCCCTCACCCCCTTCTCCCCTCTTACACCCCTCACCCCCTTCTCACCCTCTTATATCCCCCTCGCCCTCGAACTCGATAATCTTGTTCATATACGATACTTTTCTTTCTACATCTTCTACAATACGTATAAGCAATAATACAACCGTCATCTTGTATGCAATTCAGAAAAGGCTATAAGAAAGCCTTGTCGTTAAACACTGGCAAGCAATAATTGATTCATTTATTAACGTAATGTTAAGTTTGACTTGACAAGACTCTTCGACCGAGGAGCCGAGGATTATGGTTCATTTCGTCTTATATGTTTACCAGAGGAACAATTAAAAATCAGTAATGGCACAAAATGAATTAAACTCGGGCTATGATTTTTTTTATGAGGTACTAGTAATCTTGAAGCGAGCGACTTACACAATGATCAGTTGTTCCTTTTAATTGTCTTTTACGGTGTTTAGACAGGGGCGTATCCAGGATTTTCTAACCCGGGGGGCGCCGGAGAATTACTATCTAAGCGGAGCGCCACCATCGGTTGGCGCGCAGCGTACAAGAAAATTTCTGGTTTTGATACCCCCCAGATCACCGGAAATGGCACTTCTCGGGCTTGAAAATGACCAACCAGATGTACACTTTTTGTGTGAGAACCAAGTATTTCCCAATAGTTTTTTTTCCACCCATTACCTGAAGATTGTCACCAGTCACAAATCATGTTCGATATCATCGCATGTCCTGTGGATCATTGCTTTTGTATATGTAATTCTACGTCGCGGCCCACAATACCCGTCAGCCCCAATTTTCAAGGTTTTTAAGCCCATTATTTGTTCAGATTTTGAAACTTCACATTTCTCGTGAATAAACTCACTTCAAAACATACCAATAATGTTGCACAAAATTTCATCTATGGACAACCAATATAGAAAAACCTCCTTCAACCCTAACAGACCGGTCAAAATTGCACGAGTAGAGGGAAGAATGATGAAGAATGTTGGTCAGGAAATTTTCGAAAATTCAGACACAGTTAATTTATAGGTGTACAAATATTAAAACCTCTTATAACGGCTATTATAAAACTTCGTTGAAGGAAATGAAAAATAGCGAAACCGAACGTAGCGTACATAGGCGTAGGAGGCGGAGGGGGGGGGCTGCAGCCCCTTATTCGCCATTACTAATGTAAAAGAGAGTTTTGATGATATAATTGGACCTTCATGCTTTTTCTCCATCTACATAAGACATTTCGTTGTTTACATTAGCATCCCCCGGTATACTGCGCAACTTTCACGGACCGTACGGTCACGATGGCATGCGATGTAATAACCGATGCTTGCTTATACGATATTGACCTTAACATATTGAACGCGCTCGGAGCGCGGGAAATTTTTGGTTATTTTTTTTCGGGCAAGTCGTTACAGCCCCCAAATCAAATTTGGCTCCTACGCCCATGACTCTACACACATAGACAGTTTTGAGGCTGTTCATCCTGGAACGCCATTTTCATGCTCACTGATATGATGTGATATCTGCTGTTTGCTTTACAAATTCGAACAGGCGCGTAGAGAGGAATTTGCCAAGGGAGGGGCGAAGCCTGTAGGCAAACTATCTAAGCGTAGCGCCACCATAGGTTGGCGCGAAGCGTACAAGCAAATTATGGCCGAAAATGCCTCCCAGATCGCTGGAAATGACACTTCCCAGGCCTTGTAAGTTGCATCTAAGCAATTTTTTTTTGGGAAAATTCTAGCGATATCATAAAAAAAAATATATGCTCAAGGGGGAGGGGCGGTCTCCCCTTCCCGAAATGCGTCATGCTCCCCGACGACACGGTCGAGTTCGAGACCAGCCACAGCTGGTTTCATAGCACAATTCTACAATAATGTTTAAGGCGTATATATCAAAAAAACGCGTTATGATAGACCAAATATAGTATATATAGATACATTAGTGAGAGAGGAAAAATGGAAACGTCAAAAATGGAGTTGTCGGTGTAAGGGGTAGGGTGAGGCGCACGCCCCTTCCGAAATCCATGATCCGTCACTGGCTACCCTGTGTATATAATAGGGATCAGCGCTGTAATGATGTCACCGTTCCACTTTCTCTTCCCGGTGTCTTGGCGTTTTTTCTTTTACTCCCTCCTTTTCTTCTTTTCTCTCTTTCTTCTTTTTCTTTTCCCTTTCTTCCTCTCCTCCTCCTCTTTTTCCCCTCTTTTTCCCCTTTTTTCTTCTCCTTTTGGTTCCTTGCTTTTTGCAAAGCAAGGAACCTATGCGTTCAACTTCGGGTGTGTGTGTGTGTGTGTGTATGTGACGCTTGGCTTGTGTACACGATATCTCAATAAGGAAATGATGTATCATGACCAAACTTGTTGGGTGGATAGCCCATAGTAAGAGGAAGATCTCTATTTTTTTTGGTGCCCGCAAAGGTCACCAAAGGTCAGTTAGATGCCAAAAACCAATATATTAAAAATAGCAATAACTCCCATTGACAGGGTCCGACATGGTTGATATTTTGGGAGTAGTTGTGAATGGGGTAAGGGATCGTTTCCAAACATAACGGTAATGTGATCCAAGGTCAACAAAGGTCAGTTAATGATAAAAAACTAGTATTTTTGCGATAACTTGAGAACGAAATGTCCGTTAGGGTTGGGAGTTGCTTCAATGTCATCCAATTGTCGACCCGCATCTGGGTGACCCTTGACCTCAATTTGACCTCTGGTGACCTTTACATGTTTTTGAGGATTTTTACAGTTTTGATGCTATTTTCAGATGTCAAAGGTACCTTCTGATCATAAATGTCAATAGGTTGACCCTGTGTGACCTTTATGTGCGAATTTATATGGGGTCAAAGTTTTTCGGTCGGAGTTAGGATGGTTGTACAGACTTGTCGTTTTGTTTTTTGGAATCAGGAGATTAAACTACATCTGAAACCAAGGTCAAAAGGTCAAAGGTCACGTTAGAAAAAATGTGCTTATGTTGGGAGGAAACGAGCAAAAAAGAAAATGTTAGGTTTTGATGCTAGATTTGGATATCAAAGGTACCTTCCGATCAAAAATGTCAATTGGTTGACACCCGTGTGACCTTCGTGTGCGAAGTTATACGAGGTCAAAGTTAATTTTCAGACATTTAATGCAACAACTCCCAGTTCTAAGATGTGACATGGTTGATATTTTTTAACAAGTTGCAAATGGTATAGGGGAATACTTTCAAACTTAACGGTCATGTGATCCGAGGTCACCAAAGGTCAATTAATGTTAAAAAACTAGTATTTTGGGGGTAGAAAATGGGCAAAGAAAAAAATGCTTGAATTTGTATAGTTTTATGCTCTATTTAGGTCTCATCAATCAAAACTGTCAATAAGTTGACCCAAGGTGACCTTTGTATGTTAAGTTATATGAGGTCAAAGTTAATTTTCAGACATTTAGTGTAATAACTCCCAGTGCCAAGGTGTTTACACAGTTGATATTTTGAGACAAGTTGCAAATGGTATAGGGGAATATTTTCAAACTTAACGGTCATGTGATCCGAGGTCACCAAAGGTCAATTAATGATAAAAAACTAATATTTTTGCGATAACTTGAGAGAGAACAAATTGTCCGTTAGGGTTGGGAGTTGTTTCAATGTAATCCAATTGTCGACCCGCATCTCGGTGACCCTTGACCTCAATTTGACCTCTGGTGACCTTTTCGTGTTTTGTGGATTTTTACAGTTTCGATGCTATTTTCAGATGTTAAAGGTACTTTCTGATCATAAATGTCAATGAGTTGACCCTCGTGTGACCTTCGTGTGCGAAGTTATATGAGGTCAAAGTTAATTTTCAGACATTTAATGCAATAACTCCCAGTTCCAAGGTGTGACAAGGTTGATATTTTTGGAGTAGTTGCAAATGGTATAGGGGAATATTTTCAAACTTAACGGTCATGTGATCCGAGGTCACCAAAGGTCAATTAATGATAAAAAACTAGTATTTTGCGATAACTTGAGAACAAATTGTCAGTTAGGGTTGGGAGTTGCTTCAATGTAATCCAATTGTTGACCCGCATCTGGGTGACCCTTGACCTCAATTTGACCTCTGGTGACCTTTTCGTGGTTTGTGGATTTTTACAGTTTTGATGCTATTTTCAGATGTTTAAGGTACCTTCTGATCATAAATGTCAATGGGTTGACTCCCGTGTGACCTTCGTGTGCGAAGTTATATGAGGTCAAAGTTAATTTTCAGACATTTAATGCAATAACTCCCAGTTCCAAGGTGTGACAAGGTTGATATTTTTGGAGTAGTTGCAAATGGTATAGGGGAATATTTTCAAACTTAACGGTCATGTGATCCGAGGTCACCAAAGGTCAATTAATGATAAAAAACTAGTATTTTGCGATAACTTGAGAACAAATTGTCAGTTAGGGTTGGGAGTTGCTTCAATGTAATCCAATTGTTGACCCGCATCTGGGTGACCCTTGACCTCAATTTGACCTCTGGTGACCTTTTCGTGGTTTGTGGATTTTTACAGTTTTGATGCTATTTTCAGATGTTTAAGGTACCTTCTGATCATAAATGTCAATGGGTTGACTCCCGTGTGACCTTCGTGTGCGAAGTTATATGAGGTCAAAGTTAATTTTCAGACATTTAATGCAATAACTCCCAGTTCCAAGGTGTGACAAGGTTGATATTTTTGGAGTAGTTGCAAATGGTATAGGGGAATATTTTCAAACTTAACGGTCATGTGATACAAGGTCACCAAAGGTCAGCTAATGTTAAAATTTGAGTAGTATTTTGGGGGGAGAAAATGGGTAAAGAAAAAATGTTTGAATTTTTACAGTCATGCTCTTTATTTAGATCTCACCGATCAAAAATGTCAATTGGTTGACCTCCGGGTGACCTTTGTGTGTGAAGTTATGTATACAAGTTCAAAGTTAATTTTTAGACATTTAATGCAATTAAATCTCAATGCCAAGGTGTAACATGGTTGATATTTTGGGACAAGTTGTGAATGGGGTAGTGGAACATTTTGAAACTTAAAGGTCATGTCATCTGAGGTCACCAATGTTATCATATCTGTTGACACGCTTGTAGGTCTATTATATTTCTTACATTTTCGACGCCATATTTAGATCTCAAAAGTGCCTTTTGATCAAAAATCCGATCACATTTTGTGATCATAAAAGTGTTGGCTATAGTGTTGGTTACTTTATGGGAACATGTACAGTAGGACCACAATTACTTGGACTATTTGAGCCCAATCTTGCTTGATAATATTATGTGTATTGTCATATACCCCAAGCAAGGAACCACAGTGCCCTTGGGCTCTTGTTTCTCTTCTTTCTTTCTAACCCGGGGGGCGCGCCCCAACGCCCCCCCCCCCTGGATACGCACCTGTTAGAGATAATCGATTTCAAACTCATGTGTGCGGTCTTTGTACTCTCAGTAAGAGTATCTATTGAGACATAAACGTTCATATATATTGGCCATTCAAGTGATTCAACAGGCAATATATAAACTCAACATAATACGCGGTATAAACGGGGAGGTTTTCTGCTGTCTCTTTAGATTGTTACAATTTTTTGATTATTATTATTATCACCACAAGCATCGTAAATATACTTTGATGTAAATATATCTATTCTTAGAATTTTCTTATAAAGTTTCCATATTGATATTTTTTATCGTCATATGGCTTTATCACTGCTTTGCATATATGCCTATTATTAATAAAAATGAGCAAGGTTCAGTATGGCCTATATACGGTATACAAAGCAAATTTTGAAGGAAAATGTAGAGAGATCTTTTAGAAAACAAATCATCTTTTTTGATGATTAATTTTGAAAGTGTCTAAATGGTTTGTATCGTATGACTAATTATTTCAGTTTTGAATATAATATTTCCGCGTAGACGTGTGTATTCCAGAAAGAAAAAGAAAGAAGTAGGTATTAAATATTATTAAAAGTTATCGCGTCCTCATATATACTTGTAACGAACATAATTTATTATGTGCAAATGAAGATTAATTTTCAATATTGTATCCCGTCACTGAACATTTATGTTAATTATATTGCTTTCAATGTTACCTACATAAAAAGAACAGCGTATCAAATTTTATGAGATGCAGGTAAACATTTACAGATTTACAGATATAAATCGAACGTAACGTATACATGCGCATGTAGGGAATGGTTACCCCCTCCCCCCCCCCCCCTCCGTGCACGGACTCCCATGGGGTTAATGCGAGACCTGGATATGAGTATAAAAATTAATTAGCAAACAGCATACTGCCCTTTCTTCACCTTTTCCTCAGCTTATTCTATCCGAAACAACATATATATATATATAAATATATATATATATATATATATATATATATATATATATATATATATATATATATATATATATATATATATATATATATATATGATAATTTAATAATATATAGGCCTATATATATAATGAACAGTATATATTTAAGCTCCGACTGAGAACGTGGATTTTATGAGAACGTGGATTTTATGAGAACGTGGATTTTATTTTCGGACTGAGAACGTGTCGGACTGAAAACTCGTTTTTTCGGACTGAAAACGTGTATTTTATTTTCGGACTGAAAACGTGTCGGACTGAAAACTCGTTTTTTCGGACTGAAAACGTGTCGGACTGAAGACTCGTTTTTCGGACTGAGAACGTGGATTTTATTTTCGGACTGAAAACTTGTTTTTTCGGACTAAAAATGTGTATTTTATTTTCGGACTGAAAACGTGTCGGACTGACAACGTGTACCCGTGAAGCCACCCACCCCACCCTCCCCCCCCCCCCTCCTATTCATAGGTATATATTTCAGTTAAGTTTGGGGTTACCTATTTTCAGTAGTTTTCTTTGCAATTATTTTATTTAAGCATGAATACGAAAACGTGAGTACAAATACAAACCTTGAATACGAGTAAAAATCCTGAGTGGGAGTACAAACCCTGAGTTTTTGAGAACAAAGCCATGGGTATGAGTACAAATCCCTGACTATGAGTACCAACCCCTGAGTACGAGTACGAATCCCCTGAATACGAGTAAAAACCCCTGAGTACTTGTGCAAACCCCTGAGTACTAGTAAAAATCCCCTGAGTACGACTACAAATCCCTTGAGTGTGAGTACAAACCCTTGAGTGTGAGAAAAAAAAACTGAATATGAGCACAAATCCACTGAGTATGAGCACAAATCCTCCTGAGTATGAGTACAAACACCCTGAGTATAAGTACAAATCCCCTGAGTACGAGTACAAACCCCTGAGTATGAGTACAAACCCCTGAGTACGAGTACAAACCCCTGAGTATGAGTACAAACCCCTGAGTACTATTACAAATCCCCTGAGTACGAGTACAAATCCCCTGAGTATAAGTACAATTCCCCTGAGTACGAGTACAAAACCCTCAGTATGAGAACAAAGCCCTGAGTATGAGCACAAATCCCCATGCCCTGGGTAAGAGTACAAATCCCCTGAGTACGAGTGCAAACCCCTGAGTACGAGTACAAACCCCTGGGTACGAGTACAAACCCCTGAGTATGAGTACAAACCCCTGAGTACGAGTACAAACCCCTGGGTACGAGTACAAACCCCTGAGTACTATTACAAATCCCCTGAGTACGAGTACAAATCCCCTGAGTATAAGTACAAATCCCCTGAGTACGAGTACAAATCCCCTGAGTATAAGTACAAATCCCCTGAGTACGAGTACAAACCCCTGATTATGAGTACAAACCCCTGAGTACGAGTACAAACCCTTGAGTATGAGTACAAACCCCTGAGTACTATTACAAATCCCCTGAGTACGAGTACAAATCCCCTGAGTATAAGTACAAATCCCCTGAGTACGAGTACAATCCCCTGAGTATGAGTACAAACCCCTGAGTACTATTACAAATCCCCTGAGTACGAGTACAAATCCCCTGAGTATAAGTACAAATCCCCTGAGTATGAGTACAAACCCCTGAGTATGAGTACAAACCCCTGAGTACGAGTACAAATCCCCTGAGTATAAGTACAAAACCCCTGAGTACGAGTGCAAACCCCTGAGTACGAGTACAAACCCCTGGGTACGAGTACAAATCATGAGTATGAGTACAAACCCTTGAGTATGAGTACAGAAAAATCCACTCGAGTACGAGTATACTGACTTGAGTACTATAAAGTCGGACATTCACAGAGGGAGTGAAAGAGGTTTAAAGAATAGTGAATAATGTTTAACAAGTACGATGGAAAAGAGAAAGACAAAAATCGGCCTTCTTATACAGATGCCTAAAAATAGTGACATTGATGGTGATTTCAGAAATCGCTTTATTGCAAGAATTCGACGTCATATATCATACAAACAAATCGCCTTATATTTATAACATCATTTTGTTTTCTTTAAATCCAATCTCAGCCATTTTTTTTTCTTTTGTTATAAAATCAGTGGTATGATCATAATGTACAAATTAAATCTACACGGGGTGCTGTGTACCTGAACAAGACAAATACCGGTATACCGGTTAACCGGAGCCTACCGGTTAGCCACCTAAGATAGAGCTCGGGTATATACGAACACCGAACAACTAGATCCACTCTCAACCCCAGTCCCGTTATACATCGAGACTTAAACCGTATATGATCATAACGATGTCACGTCAAGTGAGGTTTTCTGAACAGGAACAGACACTACACATGCATGTTCTTAGCCTAAATTGAGTAGATGTGATGCGAAAGCAGTAAAGTAGTAAACTGTTAATGTCACACCCGAGCGAGTCCCAATGCGTTGTTATCCTGAATCAGATTAGGCTGAAAAAAGTTTTCAAAAGATTTCGGTGTAACCCCTGAGAAACGGACTATTCAGTTTAATGGACCATTAAAGTTTGACCCTGCAGTATGACTTTGCGTATAGAAGCTCGCGCACCATGTTATGTTCCTTGTGCGATAATCTAAGATAGCGCGTCAACGATAAGCTATGCCTATAGGTATGTGTAGATATTGTAAGGATTACAAGACCGAGATTTCTCAGAAGACATAAAACCTTGCAAACCAGCCAAAGGGAGTTACACATCTTTCACTCTTCGAAACTTCTCCCTCAGCGTCTTTCAGACAATATCTATACCATTCTTTTTTTCTTAATGATCTGTTTTTCTTGTAAATTATCGGAAAGTGACATTGTAATGTAGTTTCAATTTAACTCAGCAAAGTGAAACAAAATGACTCTAGGAAAGGACATTAAGTCGTTTTATAGAAAGAAAAGGGGAACACATGAAGATGGATCGAATACTGAGATTATCTTGCCTGCATCTCCAGAGAGTCAGAAATCATCTTCATCGAAATCGGTAAGACCTCCATTATCCGACTTTACGTTTACCTGCGTTTGTTTAAAGACGTTAATATACGAGAGTAATGTAGTACTGATATTTATAGCAAGCTGGTTTCCTCTTCTCCTACCTCTACTCTTCATCTTTCTCTTCATCATACCTCTTCTCTTCATCTTTACTCTACTTAAATATTCAGTATATTTGTCTGCTTTCAAATTTAATAAATTTTTCTCAGTTTCCGCTGTATATTTACTTCAGTTTTTTTCTCGTAATCTTTAAAATGTAATTCATTATATACCCGTTGGTTGTATAATTGACCTGAAAAGTTAACGACAACAACTCCGACCCGATTCGTGTATGCAAAGTAAGCTATAGACTTTCACATCTGTTATGAAAGAAGTAGAATATTTTGACTCAATGTGCAATCTTAATTGAAAGTTAAGTGAACAAGATTGCTTCTGCATCATGCACCCGAGCAAATAACAATATATAACAATATACAAAGGGCTAGTCGGGCCTCGAGAACTCTTCGCTGGCAAAATCAGCTTTGTATTTTACAGTTTTTCAAGCCAGGTAATACTAAGCTATAAGAAAGACACAGCTAGTATTTTTGATTACAGCTACAGTAGCTACAATCATACCCTAACAGTACAGAGGCGGAACTATGATTTCTTGGGAGAGGAGACCAGATAAACAATTATCATTATATACAGCGATATGCTCTCGCGCGAAGGATGCTGAAATGTCCCACTCTGGGGTGGGGGTGGGGGTGGATGAATTAAGGTCGAGAGAAGGGTCCCGGGCCCTCGGTCTCAACCTCAATCCCTGAATCCGCACCTGATGTAGCTTATAGGTCTGGTTGTGTGTTCGGTTGATGTACAGAAAGGGTTTGAGGCTTGCGATGAAGTTGGAAGCGTTATACCTCGGATTCCGATGCATCCGACGAGCTAGGTGTCACTCGCTACTTAGTAGTTAGGATGGAGGATAGGTAATCTCATATGCAAATATGAGTGTTTCGGTTGGAATGTTGTATCTACCCCCCCCCCCCCCCTCTCTCTCTCTCTCTCTCTCTCTCTCTGCCATAGTTAAACCGATCAAGGCAATACTTCTTCGGTTTTGAAGAAAAAAAACTCATCTGGTCTTTAAACAGGGTCGCGTGTTTGATCTTTCGACGAGCAATGGTAATTGTTTCCATTGTTGAATACTAGTTACTCATTAACACCATTACCTTCCTAACTAGTTCGTCCAGACTCTCTTTTTTCTTAAAAGAAACGTGTGAAGCAAAACACTTTGGCTTAAATTTAATGACCATCGTTAAGATATAAGATCACGGATTAAGCGCCTGGGTTAATGAAGCAATTGCTGTCATTGTTTGGGAAACCCTCAGTGAAATATGTAGCAAACTCTTCAACGTTTTTGGAGTTATCTAACGTTTAGTTAATCTGCCAAAATGGTAAGTTGCTTGCATTTTATCAGTCCTTGTGTGTGTTGTGTTGTGTGCGTGTAGGTGTGCGTGTTTGTGAGCTTGTTATGTTTTCGGCCTGAAAGCTTGAACAAAGAAAGTCCAATTCCTCAAATGTCACTTGAAAAGAATGTCATTTGAAAAGAATCACCATGTCCTTGGAAGAATTATAATGTTAACAGCTATTGTTAGGGTTAAGGTATAGGATTTGAACAATGGGGGAAAACAATGGTGTCCTGGGTCTGAATGTAAAACACATATGTGTGTGTATATTTGATTGAAGAATAGGTCCGATTTCGTTGTATTTAAATTGTTTTTACTTTTGTAAGAAGTCTGAGATGCAATAAATATTAAAACTTTGATATATTTGGTATAGAACGGTATCAAAATGAAAACAAACTGTTGTTTTGAAAATCCTACAGAGTGGTCACGTGGCAATATCAAATAGTCATTCCTGGTATATGCCGCAGCCCTCGAAACCCCTGTTTTGGTGTAAAATAGAGGGGGGATTTTAAACATGTTAAAATTTTAAGACCAAAAAATAATTGGAAATGTTAATAAAACGTGGAAGCCAATACAGTTGTAACTCAAAGCGACCCGCTATTCATGTGTTAACGTGGAGTATTTGATACTGTTACAGCCACATAATATGTGGGCCGGCAAATGTGGGAGGGTGGACGAGTGGCATTATGGACTAGCCTAGAGTCTGGAATCACGATATTCGTTTCAGGTATCAACTGTCGACTTTGATTTACATCATTCATATATATCATCATATTCAAGTTATGTTTTAGTTCGTTTATATGTAAAGCCATGCATGGATTTCCCTAATGTTATGATGTTAATAAGAAGGACATGCTGTTAACTTATTTAGTGAAATCTTTGAACAGTGTTGTAGTACGGATGCCACCTTAAATGATGGCATGAAGGACAAATATGTTTAAGTTAGGCTATCCAGCCACGTAGCACTTAACATTATTGACATATCGCTTAGAAGATGTACAAAGTGTTAAATATCAACGTCGTATAATTGATAAGTAGTTTGCACAGTTTCGGCGTTCCATGATTCTAGAGTTCCCTTTGAACAAGATAACTTTGCCGCTTTGACGTTGACTACGTTACGACGAAATTCTATTTCATGTTTCTAATGATGCAAAGGTCCCCAAAGAGCCTTACCAAATACAATTAACCCGTTTCTCAATGAAAAGAAACAGAAAAGAATTCCTCTTCTTAGCGATTGCTCCGTCCTTCGACATTTTGGCTTCTCAATGTGCAGTGGATACCGGCTGTACGGTATACCATTCGTACGTTTACATGTACCCTAACAATACCTTTTTGAACGCAAAGTAGAAAAAGCGAGAAAGCAACAAAACAGCGACATTTGTGGAATAGTTAGATTCGTTTCAGTTGGTTCCTTAAGAATTTCTCAGTATAATGAGTGAACGGATGAGCTTTAATCTCGTAAATCCAAATGTGTTTACGATATCACAGCTATACTTCATTTCAAAACAGGAAAGTAAAATGATGAACCTTTGTCTGGTTTGATTTATTCCATTATTCATTTCCATCCCTCCTGCAGTTCGCATTATATCCATATTAAATTAGAAGATTTCTTGCTTTAAATTTCATTTTGTCAGTTTGACTATAGTTAAGTTTCACACATTTTAATCAAATCAATCAATTAATTAACTTTACAAATCGAAATACAATAGTCAAACATTGTTTGACAGTCTGAGCATTCTTAGTTTCAATTTTTGTTTTTGTATGAATCTGTTTGATGACATATTGTATAGTCGAATGGATTTACTAAAATTGCTGGACGTTCATTGGATGGTAATATTTAGTAGGCGTGTTTTCATTTGCTTCATTTCAGCAATCTTAGTTAACCGTGACATATTACGTGACAAAAGAAAAGGTGTTAAAGGTCATACCCGCAAACAGCTGCTCAGAAATTTTAAATATTGAAATATAGATATGAACATTGATAACCCTCCGATAAATGGTTCAATGATTCAAAACCCTTCTCAGATCATTTTTGGGGTAAACCCAGTTCGCCGGAACCCGTGTCTGACTCCTATTTTTCACTCTTCCTTAAGTATATATAACGATAATGAGAATACATTATTGACTATCATGCAGATTTTTATGGGCCCTTTCGTATCTTTCCGTGCCCACATTTTTGTCCCGGCACCCCGGGTCTGTGTTCCCCCTGAGCCTCTTTCCACCAGTGCCGTAGCTAGCGGGGCCGAGGCAGGGGCAGGGGACATGGGGAAGAGTGCGCCCACGCCCCCCCCCCCCCCACACACACACACAGAACAGTTTGTGGACGCGATGGGCGACGGTGAAAAATGTAAGGGAGCAAAACGTTTTAACATTTACCTCCTTATTCTACTTAAGTAGAATTTAATTCTACTTAATAAGAATTTAAATCTACTTAAGTAGAATAAGGAGGTAAATGTTAAACGGCTTGTCATACCTGCGCTCCTTCAACACTTGAATCTAACGTTGTTAGTCATCCTACCTGGTAAATCTGCGGGTGTATAGAATAGTTATTTCTGGTGCCTAAGTTACCTTCAAAATTACGTTCTTTTTTTTGTCTGATTTATTTTAAATTATTGGAAAGACTTACCCAAATAACATAGGCTAGTATGTACGTTGCATCTATAACGTCATATGTTAGTTAAGTCCGGTAACTATTTCAGGTGGATTAAATCATTAAATAAATTTCCATTGTCTCCATTTTCCCCCCCAAAAATAATCGGTTATCAGGCGTGGGGACAATGCTTTGCAAGGGTCTATGAGATTCACTTTCCAATATTGAATTATAGTCAATTATAGTAAACAATGTTGAAGTAGTTATAACATTTGCGTAGTTAGCATTGCACGCAGTATTTGTAACCATCATTCTATTTTCCAATATATTGTCAATTGAACATTCTTCAAGGACACAGAATCCCCAGAGAGGGGTTTTGACGCCTATAACACATTTAAAAAAGGATTTGACATGAATAGCACATCCAATAATTGAGTTAGGGAAACTTTTGGAGATGCAAAGTTGTTGACCTTTGCAGAAAATGAATGATCTTGAACCTCACGTCCAATTTTTGCAGTTGCAAAAAAATTCAAGTCATTTTCAACTGTTATAAATATAATAGGCCTACACCATTCGCCGTGCAGCAGGCAGTCAAGTTGTTTCTTCGAGGAAGTTGTTGTAAACTCAGTAAACAAACAGAGATTCAGCATTCCATTTTTATGGTTGAATTATTTTTATTGCTGGATTTTCTTTTGTTTTGTTTTCCTCTTTGAATTAGGTTGTTTTGCTGATTGGCTCTATGCAGTTCATCCTGTTCCAGTGTTGGACATATAGGTGCTTATAGACCTGTTCTAAACTGATATAATATGTAAACTGTTCAAAGGTTCAGTACAAATGGAGATTCAGCAATCATTCTTATATTTATGGTTTACTTATTGTTATTATTGCTGGATTTTGTTTTTTCTTTGTATTAGCTTGTTTTGCTGTTTGGCTTTTATATCTGTTTTGGTTAATTCCGAACAATGTTAAAACTATGCTTGAGGAACTTTGTATAGGCCTAGCTTATATACGTTGTTGTGGTATTTTATCTACTCTACAGACTGTTCATCCTGTTGACGTGTAGGTGCTTAGACCCTGTTGTTCTGTACTGATAACACATGTACAGGGCTTACCTGTTAACACAGTGTAAGACAAGTATGAACATGATAGCTGTGTGTTTGTATACCTGTGTATACAACAATGTCGGTCAGCATCCCCTTTGTCTGCAAGCTGGGAAACGTGCGAAGGATTATCTCTAAAAAAAAGTGTTTGATTCTTGGATAAGCTTCGGTCCCATTGCCACTGCTTTGTGTCTTCACAAACTGCACTGAATGATGTTAGGCATCATGAAGTATCCATATGAAGTATTGGAAAAGTATAATAAAAAATGCGAAATGTATGTTAAAACAAGAATTTACCGTTTAAATTTGAATGTTATTTTACAACATAACGTAAATAGAAGGATCAGTTTGAATATTTGGAGTTAACTTTGTGAAAATTGTGATGTCCACTGTTACAAATGTGTATCGATTAAACGTTTTCGGTGTCACAAAAGTATACAGGTATAAATAAAAGGCAACAAGACACACATCGGAGAACGCAGTACTCCCTTCCCCCATAGGAAATTCACGGCCAAACCAAGCATAATTTAATGACGTCATGATTACGTCACTGTCATGTATAAATATATATAGAGAAATGAAAAAACGGTTTAAGGTTACTAAAATGTTATTTCAAAACGTAACAGTTCTTAATTGTACAAAAGCAAAATCGCTGTTGGCCATGACAGTCGGGACATTTGCGAGTGGCATAATATATTTGCTCAAGCTTTTGCAGATGAAACTAGACACAATTTTTTGGTAAAGAATTGAATATCTCAAAGAATTCAATAAAAGGCACACAGTCCTCCTGCCACACAAAGGTACATTGATATTGCTGATTATATAAATCCAAATACTAACTCAAACCAACCAAACATGCCGCAACAGAACCCTTTCTTAACATCGGAACTGTGACCATATTTGTAGTCCTGATATCGGCTGTAGTGACATTAGCAGACTTTTAAAGTTACCACCTTTTTTAAAGCTATACTGTTGATTGTATTGGTTTTGTAACTTTGTGTTCAGACGATTGGATATCCCTATACATCTAACTAAAGGAGATAAATGATTAAAAGATAAATACAAACATAACTGAGCTGTTTCTAGTTGAAACGTCATTAACTGTTTAATTAATACGATTGCCTCTTGTTGTTTGCGTAATGTCATCGTTTCTCCTATTTTGGTGGACTATAAATTATATAACAGGCTATGTTGTCAGTTAGCTATAGTTACTCTGTTTTCAGGAACCTTAAAAGATAGTATGGTACCTTTTCAGGTACCTAACTATATCTTTCTATGTACCTTACAATATTTTCAGCAACCTTCATATGTGTTCAGGTACCTTACTATCTTTTCAGGTTACTTATTATGTGTTCAGGTACCTCCCTACCTTTTCAGGTACCTCACTATCTTTCTATGTACCTTACAATATTTGTAGCAACCTTAATATGTGTTCAAGTACCTCTCTATCTTTTCAAGTTACTTATTTATGTTTTCAGGTACCTCACTACCTTTTCAAGTACCTCACTATCTTTTCAGGTACCTCACTATCCTCTCAGGTACCTTACTATCTTTCAAGGTACATTACTATCCTTTCAGGTACCTAACTATGTTTTCAGATAGCTAAGTATGTTTCCATGCGTGCACCTTATAATATTGTCAGAAACCTTTACATGTGTTCAGGTACCTTACTATATTTTCAAGTACCTTACTATATGCTTTTAGGCACCGTGTTATGCCTTTCGGTACCTTACTATATGTTTTCAAAGGAAGGCCTATACTTAATCTGTCTTTTAACTGTCCATTGTGATACTATCACCAAGGATGTGTCAAAAGTAAAAGTAAACTACAGATTGAACCTCTAATTAATCACACGTGCTTGACTTGCCTGAATATAGTCTTTACCTTGTTATGCTTCAGTAACGCTAATCTGTATAGCTCCGGTAAATCTATTTATTCTTGGCTAATTGTAAAATATCTTTTACATGTTCCCCATGACTGGGTTCTAGTCTAGCCAGATCTCTATTGTCCCAAGCTACTATTCAGCTTTCATTGTAATACTCTCCTTTGTTATTTCACTGATTCCTACAGGAAAAATAACCCGTCAAATGATCTAGCGTGAAACCTGTTTCCACATCTTTATCATCCTTTTTTCCCTCTTCTCTTCTCTTCCCTTCCCCCCTTATTTTTTTAATTTTTTTTATATTTTTTTTAATTTTTTTATTATTTTTTTTAAGCTCTGCAATATGATTTGGATACACACATGCATTTGATATACAAACTGAAGGCGCGCAGTTACGCATTTTCTTTGACCTTCAAAATCAAATTGTCTACAACAATTTGTACAAGGCCCCATCATTGAACCAGATAGTGGAATTTAACAATTTTCTCTTGAAAATGACTTCAAACTGAAGCGAATTTAATTTATGGGTATTATTTGTAAATGGAATCGTTATAGCCCCTGTAATCCTCACCCTTATTGACAAGAATGTCGACTAAATTAATGTTCAACAAGAATAACAACAAAATTGAAAAACAAAAAATAAATGTGAGAAAGAGAATGGCGGTTTATTATGTAGGATGTGGATGAGTCACTGGACAATACGGGTTGGGGAGGGGGTGGGGGATATGGCTTAAATAT
Source organism: Apostichopus japonicus (assembly GCF_037975245.1). Taxonomy (NCBI): domain Eukaryota; kingdom Metazoa; phylum Echinodermata; class Holothuroidea; order Aspidochirotida; family Stichopodidae; genus Apostichopus; species Apostichopus japonicus. The sequence continues at coordinate 2,714,163 of NC_092582.1, forward strand.
CACATGTACTTTATTTTATCCATTTCCTTCAAACCGAACAAATTTAATCCGTTAAACGTTATTACAACGACTTTATGGAGAAAACTGCAAAACAAAATTGCTATTTTGTAAATAAAAACAATATTGTTTGGAAATCTGTCAGATCTTAAACTTGAGTCCATAATAAGGAACAACGAGGATCGTAATGTTTAGCACAAAATATTAGGTATTAGATTATTTGCAAAATGGTTAAAATATCTAACTAAGAGTAGTGCTTTAGGTTATATTACATTGTACGGTGAATGACCAGGTATCGTCACCAAAGCGTACGGTTATTCGACACAGGATATTCGTAACCGGATATTCGTAACTCGTTTATTTATGTATTCAACACAATTAAGGATACTAGCTAGCCCCAAACTCTTTTAGGTATGCTTAACCACAATATCTTTTCATCTTATGGTATTTTATAATTGACGCTCAGTAACGCCTAGAACACGACCCAGCATTTTCTGCTTTGCTCGAGAACAATATTTCAAACCATCTGCTACCCGTTCACAGGTTAATGTGTGATGCCATTATTGGGACACCTCACAAAGTTGTCCAAAGGCGAGGAAAGATAATTACTTAGAACAAAAGAAACAATAACCATCTAAGATTCGTACTCGCTAAAACTCTAATGGGTTTTTCAGCTAAAGATGTCGTTGTGTTTTTTTTTTTTTTTTTTTAATTCTTCGTCTAGTTTCCGATTTTTAATATTATTAGTTATTTTCATTAGCATCTTCACTTGGTAGCCAGTCTTAGATCAACACGAGATTAGAATCATTATATAAAAGGATTATATGCTTTTGTGTACTGTGTGTCTATTGTTCTTACTCTCGGAAAACATCACAGTCGTCTAATTACCAACATTTACGAATATGGATTATTACATAAAAAAACTTATATTTAAACTTTTGATAAACTCGAAAGTTAGGGAAGAATTATCTTTTGTTTAAAAAAAAGGAAGAAATATCGGAATCCAATGATTTGGCAAAAATGAGTTCTTTAAGTTCTATGAGTTCCATCTCGGAGGGTACTGAGCCCGAAGGAGCCGTAGAGGCGGTGACCACAGAGGAAGACATCGATGAAGATGTTGAGGGAAGAGGAATTGTTAAGATAAAAGTAGAGGAGAGTGGTGATGGAGAAGTTGAAGAGGAGGAGGAGGAGGATGAAGTGAGTACAAAGAAAAATGATTAGTTTAGAAATCAGGTTAATTATATTAGCAAACTAATTAGTTTCGAAACGAATATTTTAAAATAGGTTGGTAACAAAATAGATACATTTCTTGTTTGGTTATGAATCAAATTCATTACTTATAGTAAATGAAGTTTGAGTGAATGAAGTAGCTAAGTGAATATTTAGGTTACTTTTATATGCCCAGTGGATGTCTTTAAAAATGTTTGCGATTCACCCTTTTTGTTTTTGGAAGAGTTAGGAGAAAAGGCGGGGATATTATTTGTTTAAATTGGATTGAGTGTCGAGGACGGGTCAGATGGGGTGCGTCAGCGGGTTGGAACACTGCGTATATAGGATACCAGCTTGGAATTGATATTTCAAGGAATATTGCAATGATGGTGTTAATAAAATATAACAATAATATGAAGGATACTATGTGTGCAAAAGAAGTCGATAGATGAATCATATATTCATATCCCTGTTTTAACGTGTGGGGGTATATTTGATCCATTTCAATTTTTAATATTTTTTGAAGGGCTATAGTCGTCGCATTCGTGACCCTTGTTTTTTTTTTTTTTTTTTTTGTAGCTACTTTTGTTTTAGATAACTGACTAAGAAGTATAAAAATCTACTGTAGAATTAAGAAAAGGACGAAAAATTGGAGGTAAAAATGGAAAAATTGTCAGCTGCAATGAACTTAAACGTTACAAAAATCATAAAGTACAGTAGCACACTTTACCGATGTTTATTCACGTAGCAGCATGTGCATAGCTATAGCAACCGTTTCCTATAGTTCAGAACACTGATAAGATCACTTGCTTTACGAAGATTGACATAATTGTATTTCCTTCATCAAACTCTTGTGTCGTTGGGTGTTCTCGCAGATATATCGAAATAGGGAATAGTGGAATCCCGAGATATTGATAGAGCTAACCAAGCCGAATCAATCACGCTCAACAATGCATGACACATACCACGGTCCAGTTAGGTCTACTCTATATAGGTGTGTATATGTTTGTCATACCCGTCTTCACCGGATCATCGTGATTATGACAAAATTTTCTCGTGGTTTTGTTTTTGTTTAACTTTATCAGCGCAAAGTTTGATGTTTTCTGTATCTTATCAACCAATACCCACGTCATGCTTGATAGAGTATGACGGAACTGATATAAACAGTCACCATGACAAATTAAAAATATAGCCTTTCTATCTACTTTTCTTCTTCTTTTTTCTTCTGTTTTTAATGTCCATCTTCTTTTTGCGTTACTTTAACGGATCGACGTATGTCACACTGGGATTTGTGATTCTATTCACTTGTGGTCTTTCGAGTAAATCATTCAGTAAGACAAGTTTTTGAAAGATGCCGTGTATATATATATATATATAAATATATAAATATATATATATATATATATATATATATATATATATATATATATATATATATATATATATATATATATATATATATATATATATATATATATATATATATATATATATATATATATATATATACGTAACACTGAATGTAACACTGAAGGATGGAGCAAAAACAGTAACGATTATTTCAAACTGTAATGTGTCAGTTGACGTCAGTCTTCTTTCCATGAAAATCGTTGAACATTTTAACGAGGAAATTTACAAGTGTTTTACACTTGTCCATTTTTTTTTCTCTTTTTTTTTTACAATTTTTTTTACTATTTTCAATTTTGGAACTATGCGTTTGTAGGTCAACGTAACCTATATATATAGCAACTAGAATCCATTTTATAACTTGATATCCACTCAAAAGCTAATTTCATATCGTTAATCGGTCACCGATAGATGATATAAACGTCTAAAATTGGCTTTCTTCTTTTCGAATTTAGTTACAAAATCTGAGGAGGAAAATGATTGGATATTATTGCATCACAATATTGTTGATTGTAGTATGACAGTGACTGGCATAGAAAATGATAAGTTTTTTCTCTATATAGCTAATAAAGTAACCTAAGTGACTTAAGTGTCATAAGGGACTTAAGTGACTTAGGTGATCGTACAACGAAGTGAATATAGTTACAACACTATGTTGTAGTCAGTTATTGACAAGTCAACCTAATTTCGTTATACATACTGACCAGCAAAGCTAGTCACCGCCCATATTATACCGTATGATAAAGTGATTATTACAAGCACATTGCTGCAGACTAATATACCCATCCATACCTAGATATCCTTTTTCTTCCCAATTTTGTCAATTCACTCTTTATTGCTCAAAGTTCGAGCTTTTGCTTCAACTAAAAGTGCAAATCCATTCTGTTTTCCAAAGGGTAAATTTCACCATGTATTCTGTAGAGAGTGTGTGATTATTCTTTCTTGCTAAGAGCCAAATTGGGTGAGTACATTCTGTATACACACAATTTCAGCCATCCTTCTTAAAACCTTCCTTTTTACGAGACACTCAATTTACCAAACACACGGTTTGATCACTCAAAGTTACCCTAGTGTCCTGTAAGCATATGAACTATGAACACGTGTATGCATGTTCGTATGAAATATCATATGCATATTCCTCCAAGATCCCCAGTAAAGAACTATGTGTAATAGTGAAAATTCACTTTTTATTTCAATAGGTGTAAACTCACTCTCTTTTTCACTCAGTTAAGTACTAACCCTGTATTCCTATTCCAGTCAACGAACCCTGTATTCCAAATTCCAATCAACTCACCCCTGTATTCCAAATTCCAATCAACTCACCCTGTATCCCAAATTCCAATCAACTCACCCTGTATCCCAAATTCCAATCAACGATTTAATTCAACGGTTTACAGGTTCGCCCTTGATTTCAAAGATTGTGAAATCACATCAGTTTATCCCAAATATGAAGTGGATCTATACTCTTTATTCCAAAGAGTATAAATTCACATTATTTATTTTTCTTCCACAAAGTAAAGATTCACTTTGATTACATAATATACGAATTCAACACTTTTTAGACGGTTCACCGACATGTTTTTTATTCCTTTAAAGAATACATTTCACTCTCATCAATGAAGGAATTCATCTGAAAAAGGAACGAACAGTTATGAAATATTTCACATCTTCAGTGTTTAATTGAATGGTTTCCACTCTAGGATTAGATTGGAATTTCTTTCTTTTAATAAGTTACTCTTTTGGAAACACTCAACCTGATAAAATGCATTGTGAACTACAACTCTTAATAATAATAAAGAAACTATTAATACAGTCCGTGTGAATTAATATAATTTAATTCTAGCCATATATAACGGCCCATCAACAACAGAGAGCTATAATTTAACGACCATTAATAGTGATATGGAATAATTGTGGATACCAAACAAACTTAGATGAGAACGTGTTGTATGGGAAGTATTTGAATGTATATTTAGCAAGCGCTTATGTCTTTTCATCAAGTGCGGTCAATTCCATTCATATAAATCCACCTGAAACGAAGCATAAAGATTTACATTTCATTGTGACACAGCGGCTTTGACTAATAATCTCTCGTTACACTGACCTAGGTATATATAGACTATTTAACAGGCAAGAAAACCTCTAAAAGAATCAATATCGAAAGCAGATTCCGTTACAAGGTCATCACTGATGTCAATATATTAAATTTTGTAGTTTTCCTACAAATATATTTCTAAAACCAACTACTTGGTATATTGTAATTGATAACTATAGGTACTGTTCTAATGGGGTTTTTATCCCCGTGCAACGGAAGTATAGCAAAAACAGCAAGGGCGGCGGAACCGGGGGGGCACAGGGGGCACGTGCCCCCCCCCCACTTTTCCTCAGGTTAAAAATGTGCCCTTTTTCTACATAAAAATTTAGGTGTCTCAAGTTAGCAAGAGGCCAGGGAACCAGAATGAACACTTGGGAAGGGCCGTTTCCGGCCATCTGAGGGGTTTGTAAAACCAAAAATTTTCTTGTACGCTCCGTGCCAACCGATGGTGGCGCTCCGCTTAGATAGTCGTGCATACAACTTTGCAAATCCTGACAACGCCCCTGACTTTTAATGAGTTTCTGTGGGTCAAACTCAAAGCTATTTCGAATGGAAAAAATTTGTTAAGATATTAACAAGAAATAAACTCTAATTCGGAAGATTCCTACATTAGCAACTAGCATGATTTCACCTCATTTTGTCTCAAAAGAAAACTTGTTCCTTGTTTCCCAATTTGCACATTGGATATTGCAGTGCTATATGCATATTTTCCTTGAGGGGGGGGGGCGTTGATGGAGTGATGTGTATATGCAAATAAGATAATACAATAAGAGTTATAAAGGGTACTAAATATAAGGCTGCATCATTCCAATCGAATTTCTGCAAAGTGCCCTTTGATGTCGGTGCCCCCCAGATTAAAAGTGCTTCCGCCGCCCTTGCAAAACAGTTTGAACATGCAGGTCATGTTTTTATATATTTATTTTGGTTTTTCAAGATACTACTTTCCGTTTAAGTTGCATGTTGTCAAATGTTGGAAGAGCTCCTTAGTGAGCCTGTCAAACGACATAATTCTTGGCTCCTTCCCAACACCCAGTTGGGACAATTTTTTCTATACTGTAGTGTTACGTCCCGCTTCAGAGCACTCGTAATGTCAGTACGAGCAGTATGAATATCATGTTTCTATCAGATCAAGGTGAACTGTTTGTACTGTCAATACAAGTGCTTTGAAGCATGATACTGGAGTACAGTTTAGAGAGGTATTATCATTAGGAAATTGTTCCAACTATAGCTGCTTCCCAAATCTATGTTTATGAATATTCATAGAAGAAAGGGGGGAAACACATGGATGAATTCAAACATCATTTGATATTTAAGACTGTAAAAGATGTGTTTTTTTCTGTTGCCTGCTGAGTAGATTTATAGTCATAAATCAATCAGTTATTTTTATTTTATGTATTTTTTAATGGCTTATGGATTACAACGTTCACTTCGGGTGGCTACCAATTCTACATCCTAACTCAAGTTTGGAATCTTTTCAATTTAGAAAGTCATTTCAGATGGGAAATGCGTAGATTGCTCTTGGATGCAAAACCCACCTAAACTATGACCCAGCCGGGTATCGAACCCGGAACCTCCCGATTGCTAAGCCTCATTGCTTCAAAATGCCACGTCTTTTATCCACTCGCCCACAGCACCATTTAATGACGGTTTGTGCTAGAATAGTTAATCCAGCCACGTTGATTGATAGATCTTTGCAAGGTCAATTGCTCTAACAATTTGAGCTATTCTGAATCATTTTATTAATAGGATAAAATATGTCAAACTTAATTCCATGCCTATATACTGTTATCCTTTGAAACAACTTAACGTTAATCCTTTAACTGTATAGACGCGAAGTAGGAAGATTATCTTCACAAGTAAGATTTGATCAATAGCCAAATCTTAGATAAATTTTGCTCTCAATTTTACCCGATTTTTTTGGTTCGGGGGGGGGGGGGTTGGATTTGTGCATTTTGCGCAGATTTGAAAAAATATCTCTAGTATTACTCAAATTCACATTTCATTGTACGGTGAGAAACTACAACAACCTGTTATATATATTTCTTGATTAAAATGGTTATTCATTTGTTAGTAACCCATGGTTTCATTTCGTTGCCCCGACACACTTTCCTATAAGAATTAATGACATGCAAGTGCTGGTTGAAGTTTTTGTATTTTTGTTTTTAATTTGTTTTTAATTATTATTTCAACTGGGAGTTGTCTAGTCCAGGCAATAAACTGCATTTTTATTCCTTGCACTGAATTGTACTTTGAAAATGTACCAGGAGTAGCAAAGAGTGCTCCTTTAAGACCGGTATGAGGTTTCCTTTACAGTGTATTCTCGCTGTTAGGGTGTAGCCTTCGCCCGGAAGCATCGAGGCAATTCACTTACAACGCAATATGCGGCCCTCTGCACAATGCAAGAATCACAATGTGTAGGCTACATACGCTCATAGCCTAACATTATATAATCTTAGATCTGTTTCGCATGGGGTATGTATCTACAAATAGACCTAGCTTTTGACTACAACTATTTAAATTGGAATATAAATTGGAATACCGTTCTTAATTAAAGAGTGACAGGCTACTCATGGAGTGAAGGCGAGGTCAGGTTCTAAGAAGAAGTTCCAATAGTAGTAGATGGAAACGTAAATTAATGCTTAAAGCTTTTTAAAAGAATTATATAAACGGCATCACATAGTTAAGTTTACGTTTAGTTTGCTCTCTGTATTCTTATAGTCGTTGAAAAGTTGATGTAAACACAAAAACACCATCAACAAAGATGGCTGTCTGAAGAAATTAACCGTACAGTTATTGTAGTAGCTAGTCTCATTCTAGTCGTCGCGACGTTTCTGTGATTTTTTTTTTTTTTGCTATAATTTGATGTCAATCATCCAATTAATTTCTTATTAATGCAAGCGAAAACTTGACGAGTATTTTCGTATGTATAACATAAGATTCATTACGATTTGGCACTATGGAATTTCAAAATGTTTCAAGTGAAAATTGATCTTCCGAGATATCTAGATATTCGTAAACTACATGGACACTTTGTAAAGATTTAGTATATTAAATCATGAATGTGAGAATTAATTCAGTGCTTGTTTGACGCGATTTCGTATATACGAGTGTGGATGTGTGCGTGCTTGCGTGCGTGCGTGTGCGTGCGTGCGTGTGCGTGCGTGCGTTTTCTGCGAACAGTGTTGTGATCATATTAACCATTGTCCTAAATTAGTACCGACTGATATATTCAATGTTTGGTTAAGTTAGGTATTATTTTAATGTAACCTCCCGGGTGAATTTGCATATCAGTTCCTAGATCCCGTTTCTAAAACTAAACTTGATCCTAACAGTTGTTGTGGCAAATTTGCATCCAATGTTGTACTTCAAAATTGTTTACATCAAAGTGTTGGTACATCTCTTTCACCGGTAGTATATGTAAACTTTTTACAGAAATCCTTTAAAGAGATAAATGATAAAGAGTAAGTTGCATACGAAAGATAAATTAACCTCAGAATTATTTTATAGGCTACATATGAACATGGACTAACGAACAATTCCTCTCAGGCTCCCAGCATATCTTAGAGAACACATTGATTTGAAATATATTTTTGTTTTTTTAATCGTGCAATAACAAGTTACATATTACATGTCATTTCATAACTTTGCAATGTAGGACCAAAGTTTAATAAGAAACATTTTACACGCGCCGTCCTTTACTTTCAAACTTGAAATATATTATATTCGAAATGTAATGAAATTTTATCCGTTAATCAGTATATCCTTAATGTCTCCCTCCCGCTGATAGAAAAGCGAGCATTTCACGCTTCGTTTCTTCCATCGGGATACATTTCGCAATATTATGCCAATCAGGAACCGTTGAAGGAGAATATATATATATATATATATATATATATATATATATTATGTATATGTATATGTATATATATATATATATATACATTTCGCAATATTATGCCAATCAGGAAACGTTGAAGGAGAATATATATATATATATATATATATATATATATATATATATATATATATGTATATATATATATATATATATATATATATATATATATGTATATGTATATATATATATATATATATATATATATATATATTCTCCTTCATATTTTTGCATTCTGATTGGCATAATATTGCGAAATGTATATATATATAATTGGCGCACAAAGTCAAATGTCTTGCCTCCGATTGAGAATTATTTCGATTTCACCCCCTGCGTAAAAAATCGAAAAGTCTCAACGAGATGATTTTCTTGACAAGTTCGATTGCACTTAGTGTAAAATCTATGTATAATTCACATGTAAAAAGGACATTTAGACGGCCGAGTGCGCTAAGAATTGTTGGCATCAATCAGTTGCTAGGAGAAAAGGGGATGTATCGAAGGTTGTGTATTTTATAAACTTGGAGATGTTGCAACTCTTAAAGAGACAGGAGGAACTGTCCACAGAGAGATCAAACAGTGTGCCCCATCATGGTCCCCAACACAGTCAGTCGAGTGGACCTACCGTCCAGGTAAGACTGTGACAGTAAACGTCACAATCACTGTGACAGTGATCGTGACACCTAGAGTAAAAGAACTGTAATCTTCACACATGAAATTTTGATTTCAAATTATACTCATAACTACGTGTACCTCTAAAATATGCAATACTATAGGTGTGTGGATTTACTTTGGTATTTGATCTGTTTGCTTTTGGTTTAAGCTTCGAGGTTTTAATTGGCTTAAATAATTCAAAATGTCATTTCTTGGTGATAGCGAATCATTCATGGATGTTATTTGAACGAGACTAGTTGTTCTATTAACACGAATGGTTGTAGAAAACATGATATATTGAAAAACGCGATTATTCGCTATATAGAGTTATAAATTATCATTATTATGATTCCCATCTGTTGGCGATATTTGTATTAATGTTTTCGGAAGGTTACACTGGCAACATATTACTATGTGCAGCAAAATGTTAAATGTTAGGGAATTAACATCGTTATGATCACAACTTATCAAAACCCTACCTTCCGTTAAATGCTTAACACTTTGAAATGGATAAGATATAAACCTATCGCTTTCCTTTTGTCTTATTATTGCTTCCAGATTGTTAACATTATTGCCTTCTATTTGTAATTTTGTGCTGGTTTTGTTTTACTATTTTTCTGTCAGTTCAGTATTGATAAATCGATTTTTGGATCTACAAAATATACCACTGTATCAATCAAATCACTTGTTTGACCTCAGATGCCCAGAAATTGCAACTTTCAGTTAAAAAATCAAAACAATGGAGGGTGACGTTAATTGTAAGGGTAGGATCAGTTATGCCTTCACAGGAGTACAAAATAGGCAACTTCAAAGTAAAAAGTATTACAATAAAACAATACAAGTGCCCTAAAAACCTATATTTGAGACAGCCAATCGATACAGCATTCTTTAACTCCTATATCTTTACTGTTGTTCTTAGCCAAATATATACGTTTGCATTATAAGTTTTATTTGTTAGTGATTTTTATTGTTTATATTTGTTGTTTATGTTCCCCATTTTGACATATTTGTATTACATATGTATATATGTACAAAGCAACTTGTTGTTTGCTATAGAAGCTTTAAGTCAAAGTCAGGCTCACGACTAAATGTTAAATATTCAAATGTAGTGGTAAAGTTAAGACGGATAAGAAGTGAATACAAAGACTGTAGTAATGTAAAAAAAACTCATTTAAGTACATATTTGAAGAGGCTGGGGATATGAATAACTAGTATGTCGCTTATCTTTTAATTTCTGTTTCCATAGAGTTTGCTATTACAAAGGTCAGCATAATAACCCTCCCACCCCCCCCCCCCCCCGGCACCCAATTATAAACTATATCAACAAAGGTTTCGAGAAATTTCAACATTTTGTTCTAAGTTTAAATGCATATTTTTGGAAATCAAGTGGCGAATGCCTTACGGGATTAGTGCGTTGTGGGATAAGGTGCATTGTTATTGGTGTTGGGGTCAACTTTCGCGTAGGCTTGGTTTGTGTGTGCGTACATGTGTGCGCGCGTCCATGTATGTGTACATGTGGGTGTGCGTACATGTGCGTGTGCGCACATGTGCGTTTGCGTACATGTATGTGTGCACATGTGTGTGTGTGCGCATACATGTGGGTGTCAGGATGTCTGTCGGTTTACTCTAAGGGCGCGCATGGATGGGAAGACACTGTCATAACGTGTGTTGCGACATCCTATCTACCACAACAAAAGGGGGAAGGTACAGTATTTTACTTAATTAAGTGAATAGCAAATTTGCAACTGACGTTAAGAAATCTTAACATCGGGAGGTGAGGAGGGGGGGGGGGGGTAACAATGTTACAAATAAGCTAAGTTTAACTGCTGAGACAAGAACGTGCAATAGTAGATGGTATTACGTTATTATCATCCCTCACATATACCTAATTCGCTGCGCTGAGATGTATGAAGTAGTTTGGAACAGTATTAGTAAAGACATTTGTAAATCTATGTTTCTTGCCCTCCTTTTTTTACCTAACAAACGCCCCCCCCCTTCCCCTCATAAAGATCCAAGCCCCTTCGGTAACTTGCAACAATTAATGTTTACATACTTGTCATTTCGTATAGAAGTGTTCTTCAAATATTTCGACCTACATGATTTCCTTAACATCTCCTGTCGTCGCTTAATGTTTAATTCCCCCCATTCACATTATCGACCCGTCCATGGATTTTCATATGAAACACCTCTGGAATCGTCGGCCCACCTTCAAACGTATATTTCCGTTACATGTACAAATATCAGTTTGATCATATACAAGTTAGAGTTTCCCCCGGATAAGCCCCACAGCAATTCCGGCTTCGAAATTGTCAGAAAATATGAAACGAGCGGTTTCTTGTACTGAAAAGGAAATGTAGTGGTAACTTGAAGCGACAGCTACATACCTCACCTTGCACTAATAATGGTTTGAATTTGCGGAATCTTTCCGTAACCTTTCTTTATCAGTTTTGATTGCAAGTCGCACCTTGAAGGCCACCAAATTTTAATATTTTTCCATATAGCTTTATAACATACACCCTGATCTCTTTCATTCAATCACTTCCAATTTTTTTTTTTTTTTTTTTTTAAAGCCCATGAAGGTTAGGAATGAAACAAGACGTAACCTCCAAAATTCCAGTTGGTAGGTATAGGAATTGGACAATATTAATAGAAAAATGGTCAGTTGTATAAAAAAATATGAGAATATACTTTGAAAATAGGTTATCTAGATACCGACAAACTAAATGTTATATCTAATTTAAGCAGAGCAGAAGTAGTTCTTCAAATAATAAAATTTTAAGTCAACAAATGTTATCAGGAGTATAAACTAAAGGAAGGTTTGTTTGAATCATTTTTTTTTTCATTGATATGGAAATGAAAAAAAAAAACTTTCTTCTAATCATTTTTGGGAAAAAAATTGTATTAGTTACACACGCACATGTTGTATTTACAGTTCTAGGTCGAAGAAAAGAGCAATTCTGTATTTTGAATTTATGTGAAGATAATGCAATGCACAAGTCACATTGATTAAACGCGATATTTGACGTTATCTGCATATTGGCGTCATATATATATATATTGAATGAAAGTAAGGTAAAGGCAGTTGGCGTATCAAATCAGTATTGATTATTGACCTAATTTCCTTTTAAGTGGACAAAAAACTCAAAAAGGCTTTATACATGGGGATGTACGAGGCTTTTCCTTGTAATGGGAATTTGGTTGAACAAATGTATATATCTTTAAGAACAATAAAACTCGTTTCAAAATTGAAGAGAAAATATAGATTTTTCAGAACTCAGCACACACGTGTATTAGTGGAACAGATTTTTTGCAAAACAAGTTACGGTAACCGTATAAAGTAAAAATAAAATATTATTTGTTATGTTTCCTGCATTTTAGATTATGGAACATGATAAGATATCATTTGGCATTTTTCTCATGTTCACTGTCCAGGTGTAAATAAAGTGAGAGTGTATCGTGCCTACAATTTGATGAATGGTAACTTTTTTCAACAACAAAAATTTAATTCAAAAACTTCCATTTTGTTGTTAACGAGTTATATTCAGCCTGAGCGACGGGAAGAGCTTCAGTCTATGGTGGGGATGAGGTGGGGATGAGGTGGGCTTGAGCTGGGGATGAAATGCATGGGTGGAGGGGAGGGGTAGGGAAAGCATGCGAGGGGCGGCGAGACACGTTATTTCGATCTTTAGTGTAAACTACAAAATAACCTCAAAACCTTCTTTACACTATATGGATCATTTTGACATTCCATACCTCAAATTTCAGTATTTGGATGTTTTCCATCAAAAAGGTCAATTGATATAGTGTCATAATGTTTCAATCACAAAGTAGATTTTAATTACAATTTTTGGTTTTGGTCAACAAAAGTTGGCTTACGTAAATAATAAAAGGGCATTTTTTATTTACAAGAACGAGAAGCTGATATACTATATGTAACCAAGAAAGGACACTTTCAATTTAGGAAAAAGGGCCCGGCACTCTTGAGCTTTTTCACAAATCTGGAGGGGGGTTGCCCCCCTGTGATCCCCCATGTAGGCCGCCTCTATATACAATATAACATAATTGATATATTTTACGAATACAT